>NW_027225577.1:3852500-4152500 GCF_038994185.2 Dermacentor albipictus
GGGGCATACAATCAAGTACATACAATAACAACAAAATTTTCAAAAGGAAAACAGCAGCCAAGTGCACAGCCTAAGAGTCAGAGCAACATTAGCTACATAAAGCTAATGTAAGTTGGTCACCAAATTGCAATATATTTAAACCAGTGAGGACAGCAGAATACGAAAGTCAAGTGTGTTTCTACAGAAGCTGTTGCATGCTTGCTTCGTGAACTCACGTTCAGCTACAGTGAAAAGCGCATGATTTGCGTGTCGGCGACCGTGTTGCAGGTTTGCTTGGCGAGGGGCGTCCTGCTGGCGAGTTGCTTCGCCGAAGGTACGAGCACTTTGATCGGGCTCCGTAGTGTCTTGGGCAGCCATTTGAGTTGCGACGCCCTCATCTTCAGGAATGCGAGTCGCAGAGTTTTCAGCTTGCGCCGCAAACGCGAGAAGGCGTTTTACTTCACGCTGGCGTGTCTCTCGTCGTACCAAACTGAGTTCACCCGTCGACGTCGTTGCCTTTCTGCTCCAATTAGCGTAGCAGTTTCCTTAGTTGGTGCCATCGCAAGCGAAGGCAGTAGGCGGCGTATAAACACTGCTGATGCATGGTGAAGTTGCACTCCACATGCGAGGAGGAGTCACATGCTAATCGGACAGGAAAGACAAACCATGTGCCGAAACTGCGTCGTCATGTCGGTAGAAGACCTACACCGCACGTGGTTAGTCTTTCGCGTCCGATTAGCATGTGACTCCTCCTCGCATGTGAAGTGCAACTTCACCATGCATCAGCAGTGCTTACACGCCGCCTACTGCTTCGCTAGCGATGGCACCAACTAAGGAAACTGCTACGCTAATTGGTGCAGAAAGGCAACGACGCCGACTGGTGAACTCAATTTGGTACGAGGAGAGACACGCCAGTGTGAAGTAAAACGCCTTCTCCGTATACTCCGTTTCATACATCAGGGGGGCGGAGGGGGGGGTGTATTCTGTAAGAGTGAACCTAGAGGAGTGTCCAGCGTACATTTCGGCCGCTGCTGATTGGCTAGGGCCGCTCGTCTCCTCCTCTCTCGTGGACCGTTCATGTAATGGACAGTCCACTAGGTGGACTGTTATAGATTACCTCCCCCCCCCCCCCCCCACCTATGGCGCGACGCTGTGGAGGCTAGAGATACTTTTTGCAGAGGCTGCGTTCGTGCTCAAAAATAGTTCGGTGTCTTCTGACCGCTTTTTGTCAAAGTGTTCTTTATATAAAGTCAGTTCTGAATGAAAATAAGAATTTACTCTTAGAAGCAAACAAACCATGCGCTTAATTGGATACTATAACAGGTTGTTTTACGTCAATTTGCTTTTTTTTGTTTTCTATTTGCATCCCGTTGCGGCAGCCTCACGTGCATGCTCGTGCGAGTAAATGCCGCTGGCGCCGAGCGAAGCATAGACGTAACGCGCGGAGTGATACAATTATGAGACCGCACTACTTGCGTAACTTCCACAGGGTTGAACCTGATGTATGAAACGGAGTACACCACGCTACGCAGCACTGAAGCGCTGAGACTACAGAAGCTCCTACTGTCGGCACTCGTTAGTGTTATGACATGGCCTCCGGGATTCACCACTGCGCGCGCGGGGGTAACTCTCGGAGGCGATAGTCATGATTCAGCACTTCGCTTCACCGCTTCTAGATGGCGGCGCCATCTCTATCAAGAGGTTGGATCCCTGTCAAGGGGGTTTAGATTTTGTGGCGAATGGACGTGCTATCAGGCCCCGTACACTCTCAAGTTCAACAAATGGCCACAGAGGGCGAAAAATCAATCGAGGCGCGTTTCAGCGTAAGCGCGCAAGTGGAGCTACTGTAATTTGGTCGAATACTTTAATTTGTGCTTTCTCTACTAGGGGCGCTGAACATGCTGAATTTTTTGCTTTACACAAACTATTGACATAAACAATCGAGGCGTCTAAGGATGTTTTGTTACCTCAGGCAAATAGGCAGTTGATTTTTTTTTAATTTTATTGTTGAAGCTGCTTTTTAGTCATAGCGTCAAGGTTTTTGTACTTGATTAACCACCGACAGCCGACAGCCTATTGGCATCGATGTGTTTCCTGGCCGCTATGCCTGGCCGTTGGCGTTCGAATACTGCGGCGGTAAAACCGCTAAAACATTTTCGAAAGCATGCTGGTTTCGTCTGCGAGTCATTACATTGACTTGCTGTAAAGAGGTCTACTCTTGGCAAAAAATAGTGCCTCATTTTGTTTAGGCGTTGATTATCATAATGAATGCGGCGGAGGTTGAGGGAGTACGCTTGAAGGTACGTTTTTACGCCGTTGATCTCCATAACACCGTGAGTACGCAAACCGATGTCACAGAACACCCGATGCATCATTATTGTGTGTTCTCCGTCATCGCTTGTTTGCTGTACGCCTACTAATTCTTCATTTCTTCAAGTGTTGTACCCTCCTTTTGTTCTTGTTCTCTTGTGCTTCACTTACAGTATGTCGTTCCGTCAGCTGTAATGCGCATTTGCAAAACCAACACGTTTGATAAGACACAGTGGTTATCATAATTTCACTACACATGTATTAACCTGGCACATATGGTTCAGATACAGATGCCTGTATACGGACTTGCACGACGTTGATGCGGAGATTAGGATAATTATGACACCCGTAAGGAAGAGGCAGCTGACGGCCGTAAGCTGTTGCGTTCTTTCGGCCAAACTACCCGGCCTGGCAGTGCTGTAAAGATGCTGTATAAAAGTGACACGCGGTGACAGGGAAATTATTATACTTAGCAGCCGACCGTACGTTTTGTAGCTTCGGTCTTCTTTCTTGTGCGTTTGTGCTACCCTTATTAATGAGCCATTTCTTGATTATGTTCTTGACTATGTAACCGCGTTTGTGTGGATGCGTAGACGTGTGCTTTCTGTTTGTACTTGTAAAATGCAAATAAAATATTTTCAGGCTTACTCAATCTTTGGTGTCATGTGCGTTTATTCCAGTCGAGGCCATCGTGCCACCTGGAAACCGCATTCTGTCAGTAGCCTTACACGAAATGCAACAGCGGGAGCGCGGCGGCACAACTCGGGGTAACGGCGGCGTAATAAACGAAAAACCGCTCGGGATGCCCTTAAAAGACAGTTCAGAGTGTGCCTTAACTCGATATGACTCAGCGCTACATGTATTCTGCTGCGCTTCGATCGCGCTCCCGCCAGTTTGGTTGCTGTGTGGCAAACGTAGCGCCTACATATACACATAGGCGCTACGTTTGCCACACAGCAACCAAACTGGCGGGAGCACGATCGAGGCGCAGCAGCCAGAAACCCAGTAAAGCCACAGAACACCTGGTAAAGCGTGTGCAAAACCCCGTTTCCGTTTCCTGTTGTACAGCGCCACCGGTGGTCGCATACTTTAATTCACGACGCCACCGCTACGCTTATTTCCGTAGCACTGTGGAAGGTACAGATTCCCTTCTCTAAGTTTGTATAGGTGTTCTGTGGTGCTATTCGGGGCTCCGTGGCGGCGACGAAATCAGAAGTTTTTGTGCATGCTTTGACCTTGCTTTTGTTGTTGATTTGCTGATTTTTCGCCTTTCAATAGTAATAGAGTGGTTTGTATTTTCCTTTCCTTTCTTTTGTCTCTCGTATTTCGGGTGCGCGGGTGTGTTTCGTGCACATTTGGTTTAGCAGGATTGTTAGAGCGTCCTTTCGCGCCACGTGCTTCAACACCTGCAGCCGGTTGGGACGTTGAGTGTTTGTAGTCTTTAAATGGTAGCTTGGAGGTGGCAAGATTAATAGTTATTAGGTGGTTTTACTGTGCGTGTTTTGGGTAGGAAAGTGAGAGCATGGCCGCGTGGTTGAGCGCGTGCGAGAGCGAGACATACCTTCGGTCTCTGCGGCATTGGTTGCTTTTGAAACAGTGCTGAGAGTTGCTTTGCGACATTTGGAGGATGGGGCTCTTGCATTGCCCAGGGGGCACTGCGAAAAAGGTGCTAAAAAGCGCCCTCTGTGCTAAAATGGGTCGTACCAAGCTCGGTCGTCTGCTTCGGGAAGCACGTTTACAATATGGACCCGCCACTTTCGGTTGTGTTGTTTCACGGCCTGCAGCGAATATCGGGCGCCGAAGATTTTTTCAGGAGTGGCACGCTGCGTAAAGGCAAGAAATTATGCAGATCCGAACACGTGTACGCCGTTCAAGAATTAGGCGGCGAAGTTTTATCGCCGTGTCAATCGCAAGTGAAGCGAGTCGCGTACGAAGTGGAACTTCAGGTAAGGTTTGCACGCTAGCTGCTAGATTCAGGCGCACAGACGCGAGGAAATGCTTTCTATAAATGAATCCACAGCAGCGATAAGCAGGCACAATGTGTACTGAACTGCTCGAGCACACGACCGTACGCGCCGCGATGTACGAACTGCTCGAGCGCACGATCGTACGCGCCGCGACGGCAGCGGTCTCTCGACATATGCCGCGAAACGGCGGGCCTCCTGCAATCTTTGTAGACTGCATGCCGCTAAACAAGTACGTAGTTATTCCTGCGTTGTAATAGCGGCCATCTGTCCCTTTTAGTAACTGGTAATAACTGATGCAATGCATATGAGCTCCCACGTACGTGCGAATCGCGCTGCAGCGCGAGCTTGTGCGCTGCTCGCTTGATGTAGGTTTTAATGACAACGCTCGAACATCGATGTGCTGCAATCAATACTGCCTTGCTGCGCTGCCTCAACGTGCTGGCTTGAGATCAAGGATGAGCGCATTTAACTCTCTTAACCTGTGCTGCTCGTAGTGGAGTAGTGAATTGTCGTCGAATGAGCCCGACCATTTGTGCTCATTTGCACACACCTGGTCACTTCACCACTTCGCATCGGTCGAATTGTTCATTGTCGCTGTGGCCGGGTCTCGAATTGTGAATTACCAGCCATGCCTGCTGCTATGTCGGTCTGCTGTCGAGACTGTAAGTGCAAAAGACCGAACTTTAGAACGCAGATAATCAAGCAAGCTTCAAGACAGTCGAAGCAGTCAGCATGGCGCGAAGCTTGGCTTACTCAGCGCGACGAACTGCAGCTATGCAGCGTGCCCGACGCTCCACTTCGTGAGGCCTTCTAGGAAAACGGTAGAATCTGATGTTGGGATTCAGGCCTTCTTGTTCATAGCAGCCCACGACGCAGAAGTAATGACGGTGACGGCTTTTCGAGGCTGGGCTAGGTCTCCGGATCGGCGTCACCGATTCCTTCTGCTCCTAGCATTACGTCCCACGGCACACGGAGAGTCCGTTTTCGTTAAACTATAGGCTGCGGCGAGCTCGCAGCGTGGTCGGCGTGGTCTGTGAGAAGTGACGAGCCTTTTCGTACTCGCAACAGGGCAGAAAAAAGTGCGAATCGACGCAAAACTCGGCCTAGAAACGTGCTTCGCCACAGCCAGAGTTCAATACGACCCAAGCTGGTACGACCCAGATGTCGTTTCCCGCGCCGCCACCAGACGCCGCTACTATACCTCAAACTCCAGCGCAAGACGCCTATTTGGATCCTGTGCATATCGGTTCTTGCTAAAAGGCACGTGCTCTGCATTGATATAGTGGTAAGGTATTGTATTATTTGCATCAGTAGTAGCGTTAATATATTATTATAGTATTTGCAAAAAGCCGTGCAATACATGGCGAGAAAGCCGGTAAAGCAGGCAGTGCGTGGGGGGTCCCTGAAGGCAGATGAGGATACGGATGAGAATGGAGAGGGCTCGAACCAACCGGCGCACAACGTGATGTCGATACTACACTGCAGAAAATGGAGGCTTTCCAGGAAGAGCTTGTCAAACAGGTGCAAGAGCTCAAGAATGAGTTGGACAGGGAGCGTGATGCACGGAAGGTAGTTGAAAAGAGACTTGAAGCAGCCGAGGAAAAGCTGAACAGGACCGCCATTGTGAACGAGGATGTGTGTGACAATGGAACGCAGACCTCCGACGCGACAGACGAGGGAGTGTCACCAGGGTACGTGGGATTCGGGTAGCGTGATGAAGGGTTAGCTGGAAAGAGCGGCAGCTACCTCGAGCAGCAGCCCAGGGGACAATTCCCTTTGTCGAGTTAGAATCACGCGGAAAAAGACAATGGGAAGGAGGGAGAGGTAGGAGAGAGTGGAAGGGTGATTATCGCCAGCGACTCAAACATGGCTAGTTGCTCAAAAGCAATTGTGGAGAGGGTGAAAGGCGGGAAAAGAGTGGTGGTCGAGACATTTCCAGGGCGGACACTGGGTTCTGTCATGGAGCGAGCAAAAGAAAAGCTCGCGGAAAATGCCCACGTACGCAACTTTGTCATAGTATCAGGTGGGCTAAATGACGTCCTGAACAGGAAAGGGACAGGACTAGTCCAGCGCTTGGCAAAGGGGTGGACGACTTGCGCGAGCTATCCCCTCAGGTGCAGATCGTGGTGTGCACGGTGCCGTAGGTGCCTGTATGTAACAGTCACCTACGAAGAGCCGTAATGGCTGCGAATGAGCAATATGGAAAATGAGCCGAGAGAAAGGCTTCGAGTTGGTCGAAGTAAACAGGGAAGTGAGAAGGTGTGGTGGTTTTAAACGAGACGGGATCCACTTCAATTACAGGCTAGCACGAGAAGTGGGCTGGTGACTTGGTGGTCGCGCTGTTGCTTTTTTAGGGGGCCCGCGGGGGCTCAGGAGGTCAGAGTAGATAGTAATGAAGAAGGTTCCGTAGGGGAACATCAGAAGAGCATCGTCGGCGATAACAGAAAAAGGAAGAAAGCAAGAAAAAGAGCTCGCCATGCAATAGGCTACATAAACATGCAGGGCGGCAGAAGAAAGGAAAAGTGGGCAGAGATTGAGGAGCAGTTAGATAGAGAACAAATAGGGGTGTATGCGGTTACAGAGACGCACCTTAGGGACTCAGAAGAGCCGCCAGTTACTGAGAATTACGTTTGGGAAGGGTGCAACAGAACTAAGTTGGAAAGAAAGAAAGGGGGAGTCGGAATGCTCATCCATCAGGGAGCCAAATGGAAAAGAGTAAATTCAAAATGTCATGAGCATCCTTGGTTATCTGGTACAATGAGTGGGAAAAAAACTTAGCAGGGCATTACGTATCTGTGGACCGGAAATAATTGCACAGAGAAGAATAAAGAGTTAGCGGAATTCATAAGCGCTGAAATTAAGGTTTTCGGGAATGGTGCTGAAATTGTCTTATTAGATGACATAAATGCCCACATACAGGATTTAGATGGCTATACCGACAACAACGGGAAGTCAATGCTAGACCTTTGTGAGCAACATAACCTCGGTATCCTGAATACAGGGCCTGAGTTTGAAGGGTAGATCACGTGGGAAGTCGGAAACCGGCAATCGACCACTGATTCCTGTCTTATGACAGAAGGAACTCATGATAAGTTGAGAGAGATGATCATTGATGAGGAAGGGTATGGCAGCATAGAGAGTGACCATAAACGCATCATTCTAAATATGGGATATGTAGTTGGGAAAGAGAGCAAGGAGCGCAAAATGGCCAGTCCAAATCTGAAGGCGAACAAATAGCAAATGTAGTCACTAGAGTCGAGGAAGAAATTGGCCAATGGCCAAGTAAAGAGTAGGAATATGGTAAGCTTCTAAGTGTAATAACGACAGAAATACGGAAAGAGGAACAACATGTTCGTTGGAAAGGCACAAAGAAACCGAAAAGCTGGTGGAACAGGGAGATACGAGAAGCGATCGCAGAACGACAGAAAGTATCTCGAGAGCGCAGGCAGGCAAAGAAGGCGCAGTTGCCGCAGGATGAAGTAACCAGTAAATGGGAAATATACCCGGAGAAAACGTCTATGGTTCAAATACTGGTGCAAGCAAAATTAAAAGGTGAAAGTGAACGTTGGTTGTCAGAAATACGTAAGAAAAAGAAGGCTGCACCTAGAATATTTTGGAACCACATAAAATTATTAGGCAGGAAGTCAACAACAATACAACAACATATCCTAGACGAAGATGAAAACAGACTGGAAGGAGAAGCGCAATAAATTACATCCGAAAAATAACAGCCGAATCTTTCCAAGGCAATGACGAGGTTGTATATGAAGAAAAAAAGAGCATGAAAGAGACCCAAGTGGAAAAGGAGCTCGTGCTGACAAATTTCAACAAGAAGAAAGCGGATGAGAAAATTCCTAAGCGCACAGCCACAGGGCTAGACGAGGTTCCGTTAGGCTGATTAATGAACTAGGACCAAAAAGTAAGGAAGCTCTGGTGAAAGCAGTGGAACAAACTTTAAAAGATAGACGAATACGAGACAGTTGGCGACGAGGTAGAAGGAATTTAATTTATAAAGGCAAGAGGGAGAAAGATAGAATTCTCTCGTATAGACCGTTGACCATTACATAGGTAATATACAGGCTAGCAATGCATGTAATAAAAAAAAAGCTTCAAACTTGGGCAGAGAATAATGGCATTTTGGGAGAACTTCAGAATGTCTTCAGAATAGGTAGGCGTTTAGATGATAACTTACTTGTTCTTACTCAGTGTATTGAAATATCGAAAGTAGAAAGCAGACCATTATATGTGGCTTTTTTAGACATTACAGGAGCCTTTGACGACGTAGACTACAACATTTTGTGAGATATTCAAGCGCCGGCGCTGCCATCTCTTGTTCTCTTCGCTCGTTACTCGCACCGCGGGAGGAAACCTCGAGGCACCACCTTGCGTATGTTTCCTTTTATAAATTAGAAAGACGTCGTTGTCATAACTCTTGATTGTGCGAAAAGACATTAATCTTGATTACAATACAAATGCAGCAGTGAAAAGTCGACAACACTGCCGAAAGTTTGCTATGTTCAACCAATATTATTTCGATTAAATGCGTTCTTTTAAGAAGTAATGGCCCCAAACACAAATGCCAACACCGCCAGAGAGCGATGCAAATACTATGAGCACGCGTTATGAACAATAGATTTTCATGGCGCTAAACGACGGGGAAAATGTGGCGGTACGCATTCCTCTCGGCGGCCATTGCATATGGCTGCTCATTAGCATAATTCGCGCTGCTCGTCGCACCAAATATTATGGCGGAAAATATCAGCAATGGTGGCCTAGCGCAACGTCATGCATCGTCAAAATGACGTTTACGAAACAGCCCTTCCAGTGACACTCCTCACGGGATATTCCTGCAGCCAATCAGCAAGCTGGCATGGCGCATATTTTGGATCACCGCCACATATTGGTGAAATTGCAGATGCATTGCACTGGTTTCCGTACGCTACCACTCACATTCTTTTTGAAGCGCTAACGTCACAATATAGCTGCCAAGGACCAAAAGAATCTATTAGTGGATAAAATTTGCAGCTCCTCGTCACGTTTCGTCATCTTGATGAAAACGCAAAATTGCATTTTGCAAAACTTCTGCTTTCCCGCGTAAATTTCAAAGCATGTGACCTAATAATAATAATAATATATGGGGTTTTACGTTCCAAAACCAATTTCTGATTATGAGGCACACCGTAGTGGAGGACTCCGGAAATTTCGACCACCTGGGGTTCTTTAACGTGCACCTAAATCTAAGTACACGGGTGTTTTCGCATTTCGCCCCCATCGAAATGCGGCCGCCGTGGCCGGGATTCGATCCCGCGACCTCGTGCTCAGCAGCCCAACACCATAGCCACTGAGCAACCACGGCGGGTAGCATGTGACCTCTCGACAGCCAATGAGAGAGTAAACATGGCAGATAATGGTGGCCGTGCAGCCGCCATGCGTGTCGAGAATAGCGCTCAAACGCAAGTTACACTAAAAAAACAACCATAGCGGCGAACACACTCGGCGATCGTCGAAACCTAAAGACATTCAACCAAAATGGACACTCCCACAGTGCCCAGTGGCCAAACGGACAGTAGCGCACCTAGCACATGGGATTAACGCCTGAACCGCACTTCCGGTTTCGGTTTTGGGCGCTCGCGTTTTGAACGCTGGCTGGCACCCGTTACGCAAGCTGCGCTAATCGGCGCGTCATTTTTTTTTGCTTCTGCTCCTTAATCGCGTAAGGTCACAGTGCGGAATCGTTCTGTTATTTAGTAAAGATGATCGCTAATGATCTTTACAAGCTTCTATCGAATCTATACCACGTGTTTCATAAAGTAGGCGCAGGACGTCTTGTCAATGAGAAAATCTTTGTTTAGCTCTATATAAATGCTCGTTCCGCAACTTTTGTGGGTTCTTCCGATGTTGCGACACCACGTAAGCAGCAGTAGTTCCTGTATGAAGCTTCACCGAATGGCATCGGCGGAAAAAAGTAAATTACAAGCATGTGTCGTTGTGGTATGAACACCTTATAAGTATAATGCGTGCAGAGGCTAAACATGCGAAAGTGGTGAATGGCAGCATTACAAACAAAATCACTTGGCTTTTACATACATGGTGTAGAAAATACCGAACTCATGGAAACAACGCCAGAAACTATGAAGAAAACATCTGATTTCCAAGGATTGCTGTATTGCCGTGCAGTACTTACTGCACTTTAAGATCACGAACACATGGGTGACTGCGCGTTTCCAAAACAACTTGGCCTCAGCTGACGCCATAGTACGCTACATATACAGAGGTGGCCACAAGTCAGACTCTAAGCCGGATCATGCTAGACGTTCGCACAATGCCTTGCGCTAGCACGCAATACAAATTCAAATTCGTTGCTACAAAGCCTGATTTAAGCCCTGCAGAAGAAAGAATTTTCGAGTTCATTGGTTTTGAGCTCCTCGGCACATTCTGCACACGCAAGCAAATAACTCTCGTATTACTGCTCTTGGCAATCACTCTTCGCGTTTTCGACAAGCGTGAGAACTTAATGAAGGTTGCAGGATCCTAGAAAGCATCACGAACTTGTCTCACTATATATGATTCAGTAGACGCCAAACTGTCACCACCGCTGACCTACTTTTTTCTAACTACGTCGCAATGCCGGGCGCCACGAGCGGGCCTCAAAGGTATCTTCACAAATAATGAATTTAATTACAACAATGTTGGAGGTCAGAGAATGTGTCAGGAACTTATCCCAGTAATATTCAGTACGTGCCAAACGAACTGTGTCACATGGCCGAGCTGCTTTTCTTTAACTGGGTCACAACGCCGGGCCAGATAACCATGCTTCAAATTACTTTCAATGATCTCGGGGGTCAGAAAAACGCTAGGACTTGTCGCAGTAAGATTCAGTACACGTGAAACTAAGTGCGTAACATGGCCGAACTGTTTTTGGCTAACTGTGTCACAAAGCCGGGTGCGGCTAGCGTGCCCAAAAACTATCGAAACAAGTTACAATAATGTTCGGGCTCATAGAAAGTGTCGCAAAAATCTCTCAATACGAGTCATTAACTCAAATTAACTACGCCAGGATTGCCGAGCTGTTTATTGGTGACGGCATCAAAGTGTCGGTTCCGTGCCATAAAAGACTAAATTGCTTTAAATGCATCGCAGATTGTCAAAAACATCTCACCTTGCCGAAGTTTGATAGTGCAGTCGTGCCGTGTCGAAGTGCAGAAGGAACGCAACAATAGGCCGGGAGCCCAACATACAGGCTACGACCAAAAGAAACGAGCCGCCGAACAGGCGAACTTCACAATCGCAGTCAGCGTCGCTCGTTTCAGTGGCGAGTCTCGCGCATGACGCATGCATTTGGCGCGTCTGGCGTACCGTTTGCTTGTTGCTAGGTGACTCAAGAAAAGTAAGTTGCAAAGTATAGGTTCATTCCTACGCAAAACGTCTTTTTTTAGTTTTGGCGGAAAAGAATAACAAAAAAATATGTCTGCAAGTTCATTTCATATCCCTTCTTCTTCTTTTTTTTTTTTTTTACGATGCTCGCGTCAGCTAACGGATAGGGCGAACGCTAGGTGTGTCGTGTTTTCTGTTGCCAGTTTTCACCCGAGTGTCCCCTCTTTCGAATTGCTTTCTCTATGGTCGAAATCTTATCGGTGACGAAAGCGCGACGGATTTTATACATGAGTCATCGAAGGATCCAGAATAATCGCTGCCTTCGTGCCCGCGTGCCTTCCGGAAAGTGCTACACAATTGGCGTCGCGCTTGCAATCAGATTACGCAAGGTTCGGTGACCAGGCACAACGGATAGAACCATCGATAACGAAACTTCGATAAATTCAGGCGCGTGCTGCGCTAAGCGATAACGTTTAACCTTTGTTAGCCGTTGAAAAAGCTGTCACCCGAGGAAAACACGTACACGTCTCAATATGTTGCTTCAGCGCTTTCCTCAGTCGTGTATTCGTGCGCACTTCCTCAGTGGCTGTAGTTCAGTCATATCAGTGCTGGCACATGGTCGACAGAGCCGGAGTCTCAAAACGCACATGTGCTTACTTGGGCAAGCGGCGTGTGACTAGCAGGTGTGGGACATCTGTGCCTCAAGCTACGCTATGGTAAGCAATGCAAACTCTACGTGTCCTACCGTCCTGCACTAAACTGCTGCCCATGGCTTTCTTGTTAGTGTTATCTCGTTGTGTTCACTATCAAAAGTTTCCGCTCAGAAGGCGAATAGGTCCTATGCAAACAGGGGCAGTTATTCAAGGACGCATGTGGCATGCGCTCATGCTTATATTTCTGCATGTCCTGTCAGCATGCGGAGGGAATACAATAATTTATGTCAGGCACTCGTATACGCGCACCTAAATAAACCACCCTCCTACGATGATGGGTTTGCAGCTGGTGTCACCTATGCAGGTCTGCGTGGGAGCTATAAATCCATGAATTGTGAGAGCGTGGTTCCGGTAACAAGAAAGCCATGGGAAGCAGTTTAGTGAAGGACGCGGCCCGAGCTCAAGGCATTCTGGAATGAGGATGCCTCTCCAAAGCTGCATTCATCCAATAGAAATGTTCTCTCTCTCTTTCTCTCTCCGGTAATCAACAATCGATGCGTCCTGCAATGCGCGCGGTCTCTCGCAGTCTTTACAGCCTGTGTCTTTACAGGACACAGCATGTGGAGATGCGCTATGGCTGTCCGAATTTCACGTGCTTGTGTTTCTCCACGTTATCATGGAACTAACTCGCAAAACACTGGAAGGGCACTATATATATATATATATATATATATATATACCAGACAGGTTAAGGATAGGCTAGTAGGATTACAAAGAGTGAGCAGTACGATTTGACGCGTATAATTTGGTTGCAAAGCAGTATGATCGCGCACAAACCAAATTGCGCTGTTGCCGGGCAAAAACACCGGCTGGGCGACTGTTTCAGGGTTAGTGCTACAGAAAGCATAAAACAGGTTTGTAAACTGAATAACTTTTGAGTGGGAAGCGAAATACAACAAACAACAAACAAGTGGTACAGGCCAGGTTGGGAAAACAACCCACGGCAGCGATTATGCGGCAGGCATCGGCAAAACACGGTGCGTGAGGAGAGACGTGAATGCAGCGCCGGTGGTACAGACTCAGTAAAGTCATTGTTACTATACCGTAGCAAGTTTGTTATTAAACTCTGAGTGTGTAGCTAAACTACATTTACCTACGACAAGCGGTACGGCCCTGCTGGCGCGAACAACGCACCGCAGCAGGAGCAGACGATGCCCGGCGAGTGATGAAAGATGCAACTGCAGCGAAGGTAGTTGCGCTGCGGCCGCTGCGGCCGCGCCAGCCAGTGGGCGGCATAGGGACATGTAGAAATGATGTATGTCTAGGAATGTTGCTTCACGTCAGCCTCTCCGCCTTTCTGTAAATAAGTCTATATTTCTCTACCGGCGGCTCATAATATTTGAAACATCAACGTCGTTGTCGTCGCCATTCCGCTTAAGCCTTTTTCGGATCCACGTGCAAGCTGGCAGGCTGCTCCGAGGAAAAAGAAGTTACGAAAGGGACGTCGGCGAAGGCGGCTATCCTTGTTCTCTTGTGAAGTGACTCACTTCTCGTTCGAGCTCGTCTGGACTTCCTGCCCCCGACAGAGCATAATGTTGCACCTATTCCGCATTCTCTGTCCTGTCTTCTGCATCGCGTGTGCCGTCTCTATGGCCAAAGTCAACGCCCGTCGGGATGACGGCTACGATGGCGGCAGCGTCACGGAACCGAACGCGTATCGCTACAGCGCTGTGAACGCGGATGCGTACAAGCAAGCTCCCAAGCAGCCGAGCCATCCTGCACTGCAGTACGTGTTGGACATCACCAACGAGCGTATCACGTACAATAAAAGCGTGGTAAAAAGCCGCACAGACCAGCATCGCTTGCACGCCAAGGACGTCCTCAGGTTGCCTAAAACGAACCTACGCGCCCGCGCCATAACTACTACCAGGGAATCGCTCGAACTCGGAACGCGTCGCTTGCGTTCATTTCAAGGAGACACATCAGGAAATGCCATGCGCTCACTGTCATCGACACACGCTTTGATCAAAGGTAACAGCACGGGTCTCCACAGAACTTCGCACACTACGACAGAGAGCTGGCAGTTTGGCTACAAAGGCCATGCAGCGGTGATAACGGGACCGAGAGCGCCTGACAGATTGCGTCGCCGAGGGAGCCTCCGCTATTATTTTCCAGACGAAGGTGAAACTTCAGCTTCTAGCGCGAATCACCATAAGCTCCGCCTGCGTCACGTTCACCGTACAGCTCTGTGCCTTTTCGTGGCTTGCCTTGTCCTTATGGCCATAACCGCATGTCTGGCCATTGCTGCCCTCTGGCTTCGAAGCCATTACAGGAGTAAAGGCCGGGCTCTCTATAGCACATTAGGAGGGAGCGATACCGATCATCCTGCTCCCGCTATATCGCCATCCCCACCATTATCTTCTGACGACGATCGGTCTCCAAGAAAAGGTGGACGAGAAGCCGAGTTTCCCCAGAAAGTAGGTGGGCAATCTGTGTCGGAGCCCGTGATCTGGACGTCTAGAGATGCAGACCATATCCACGACGGCCGAAAAAAGGTGGTTCCCTCAGTGCCTACGGGTTCGCCCAAGTCCATCAACTTGTTACCTGAGATGCAGTCAGCTCCGCCTAGCGACGCTGACGTATCCAAAACAACGCTTTCACCTATGGTCAGTGAATCCACCAATGCTACAGACTCCGCTGATATTAAACGCAAATCTTTACATTTGCCGCCGAGCAAGTCGGCGCGCGCACAACGCTCCTACCATGTGAGCCGCACAAGCCTGGACCAGAATCTCGTCACCGACAGCCGCCACTGCCGCAACGATGTAACGTCTATAGAACCCTCGCCAGACAAGCTCGAAGACACGCAGCATGCTATAGCAAAAGAAAACTGTAAAGGTCCCATAGCCAATAAAGCTAATCCCATCACAAAGCACAGCCAGTCTGAACCAACGACCAGTGTTGAGCCCGAAGTAGGTGCTTTAAAGGGAGGCACTTGCCACGCTGATCACGAGCAACCCGCAGAAGGACGCAGTGGCCGTTACGTGAGTACCTCGTCGATGGAACCAGGAAGCAGCATAACTGAAAACGACCAACTGTATTCGGACCCCGACGACTGTAGGATCCGGATTGACGCGAGTCCCATTCCTCTGCCAACGTTTATTCGACGATCAGTGACTAAAAGAACTAGCCGCTGGCGCACCGCAGGCCCCGGTACGACCACCACTTCTACGACGGACGCTTCACCGCGTGGACCACACGCTGAATCGACAAAGTGCGCGATTCCTCTCGCACCGCTACCGCAGAGTAACTCAACGGACAGCTTCGAGAGCCTCGCCGTCACCAAGCACACTAAGCGGCTTACCGAAACTGACTGCTGCTACCAGATGACAAACTCGGACCCGTGGCTACCACTCCTGGCTCTATGCAAGCGCCCCAAGCCTGTCGACTTCCTGAACGTCATTCATGAAGACTGCCAGGCTACCATGCTGAGCTGGGATGAGCCCGGTGGCGGGGATGTGTTTCGCGTGCTTGGAAGCCAAGGAGACCAGCTTGTGCGCGTGCTTCGGCTGGGCGAGACGGAACTCCCTTGGCATACATCCCGCCTGAGAGTTGCCAGAGAACTAAGCAATCTCAAGGACAGCGTGGACAACCGGACGTCCGCATTTTTTATGGACGCGAGAACCAGTCTCGTTAGGGACGTATATCCGAGACTGTTAACAAGTGCGAAAGAGCAGCAAGACGATCAATTTCTCCTGTGGTCGGCTTCCACAACTCCAGAGGAACAGCAACCGGTAGCCGACTACTTGGTGACAGAGATGCAGCCTGGCTGGAGGCCCCTGCCGAATTACAAGCTGAACAATCCAAACCAAGCGCTAAGCGTGCTCGGTCAGGCGTGCTGGGCACTGGCAGTGGCCGAAGCCGAACTGGAACTGGAACATCGCCTCCCGGGAGTCGGCGCCGTTCTGGTACGCCCTACGCGGTCACCCCGGGTCGAGTTTACGCTGCGTGGCCACATCGTTCGGATTCCCAGCGCGGGTATCAAAGTGCGCCTGCAGGGACTACAGCTGGCCAGATTGCGCATAGGAACAAAGGTTGAGTTTACGGATGTCACGCGTTTCCACGAGTTTGTGAGAGCCGAAGATGAGGTCGCCGTGTGTGCCAGGATCGCCGACCTGCTGAGCAAGAGGCCCACCAAGTTCGAGCCACTGACGAACGTGCTCTGGCTCCAGCATCTAGCAGACTGGCTGGCATTGCAATACGCCGAAGCTTCGTCCGTGCTTTCGCATTGGCAAGGCGTGCTGGCCGCGTCCTGCTCGGCCGAGCATGCCACGGTGGGCAGCAGGCATATTTGCAAGCCTCCAGGAACGTCGTCAACTCAGGCACCAAAGCCAAATAGTGAAATCTACCACTAGTGGGACCATTCTGCGTGCAGCGGCATTGTTGAATTTAGGCGTAGAAGTTAAAATATGTGTAATCCAGAATCATCCTGCGTAGTGATGCGTTTTACGGCAAACGGCTCTGCGCAGCAGTGTGAATTGCGCCATGTGGCAGTAATCACACTTGATATTGTTGTGTCATTCAGCCGAAACTGGCGGAAAAGAATGATGTGGATCGGACAGAACAGAGCGTCGGTATTGTCCACATCGTTTTCTTCCACCTTTATAACGCTCAACGACACATGACGCAAAAATGGACCAACAGTCAACCACACTGCATGTTGCATTCATTCAATCTTCACTGCGTAATTTATTGATGAAGTTTACAGTAGCTTGCGCAGCTGGGTACGCGCGACGGGCGTGAAGGCTGTTTCGCATCCTTCATGCACAATAACAAAGCTCGCAGATTCGCGACCTCTAATCAACGTGGCACTGCCAAACCTGTTAGCGAAATGGCCTAGTGGAACAGCGCCACACTCTAAATTTTAGTTGTACGCAAAGCACAAAATAAATTAGGGCATTCTAGTATGACTGTTAATATTGAACCACTTTCCGCTTGTGTCGGCACGTGCGACTTGTTTTTTGTGGGTATTTGTGTTTATCAGCCGATGAAAGTATCGTGCCTTATTTTATGCAACTATCGCATTTTGTCTCTGACACGTCGCTTTAGTTGATACACAATACAGTTGATAAATTATTTGTTTTCCAGCCTAAAGATTCCAAAGTCTTTATCTCATGCATACACTTCGCCTCATTTAGCAGTAAAAAACGCCGTACTTGCGATATTTCTTAAACTATATTACGGTAAAAATTTGGGCTTGTTTCATTAATATGGGGTTCTATAACACAGAGGAAACGACTACAAAAAGGACAAGGCGCGCTTCTGACATTTGTGCGTCGTTACCTCTGCGCTAAACAACCCGATTATCACTGTCAATGGCTCAGCAATCTAGCGAGTTGAATAGATTGAGGAGTGGGATATCTATAGGGCGAGCTATCGAAAAATTATTAGGTGCAATTAAAACATCCGTTCGGGCGCCATTCGAATCTGAAGGCGCACTCTATGCTCGTGCATGATTCATATATCCATGAAACGTGCTTAGTGAAGTTTTCTGAAGTGATCGATGGAAATTGGGGCCCCGAATATACTATAGATCAGGTTGACCGGAGGCAGAAACGGGCCCGTCTGAAATGCAGGAAATGCCCTATAGGTTATAAGGGACCCACGCACTTCACGAACAACAAAGAAAGCGAAAAGCATGCATGAGGTAACAATTCAGCAATATGAGCGAGAATATGCGAACGCGTGGCAAATAGCCTCGAAACTATAGAGTTTCATACTCGTATAACTAGAGGGAAATCTGGCGCTGCAATTATTTCAACCATGATGGGAATGATGGGAAGTACAGGCTACGGATTGGCATTCTGTCGACTGGCGAACTAGTCTACAGGTATTTTTCGGCAGGATTGGTTTCGCTTCAGGCGTAATTGCTATAACCCGCAATGGGACGGTGCGACGCAAAGCTATCTGCCTTTGTTCTGTTGTTCGAAGTGATGACAGCGCGCTGGGCCAGCGGCTGGGCCAATGTTTGTGTCGCGGTGCGATGTCGAAGCCCTGACGAGAAAGCGACGGCGTCGTAAACGTTGAAAGAACGTGTTTTGACCGTTTGGACCCTGGTTTGTTAAGTGCTTTAGGTTGGCGCTATAGCGTTACGTGCTTTATGAAACTTCAGAATAGGAAAAAAAAGGCACTACTGATACAAGACATAGACATTTGTACTTCTAGTGGTTTGATAATCAAATTTTATTGAGGGCTTCATTATGCATCGCTCGTTTACGTGCTCAGTGAAATGCGTGTTTTAGGACTTTGAGAACACAAACTTACTTGTGGTAGGAAAGGTTTCTGCTTCCTGGCTGTAGTCCAGTGTCGCAAAATGGGTAAGTGCAAAGCCACGCCATAACGCTTCGGAAGAGGTACGTCAATATAAGATATTGCCACGACCTCGACACACCTGACAGCCACACGGTGCAATTCGGTGCCACGTGCTAGGCATGTTGGGTGGCTCGCAGAAGAAGAGAACGACGAAGGTGCCAGGACAGCGATCAATAAAGAGATCTCCAGCGTCGACCGAAGTCCTTTGTGGCTTTGTCTGTGACAAACTGGTGGACGTGCTGGGTACGCGTCTATGTACTCTGACCCCCAGGAACTGGAAGTGGACAACCTACGCAAAAGCCGACGGCTTCAAAGACTGCCTCCGGAATACGGCCTGCAAGATCTGCCGAGGATGTCCACCACAACCGCAAGCCAGACGCAGGAGACGTACGGTACGGGACAGCCTCCTGCGTCGCTGGTTCTCCACACCCCACGCTGGCCGCGGCCGTTCCATGGTGAGCCTTTTGAGGACGTGGAAGACTGGCTTGACGACTTTGATCGTGTGGCTGACGTCAATTATTGGGACGAGCAGAAAAAGTTACGGAACGTGTACTTCGCCCTAGAGGACTCTGCCCGAACATGGTTCGCTAACCACGAGCCATCCATTACCACCTGGCAAGAATTTCAGCAGCAGATACGCGATACGTACAGCAGCCCCGCAAGAAAAGAACGAGCAGAGCAAACCCTTCAGAACAGGGTTCAAAGGCCGAACGAAAGCGTCGCCATGTTCGTCGAGGACATGTCGCGGCTTTTCAAGCGTGCTGACCCTGGCATGACAGAAGCGAAGAAAGTACGCCTGCTGATGCGTGCAGTGAAAGAACAGCTGTTTGCTGGACTGATGCGAAGGCCTCCAGGTACAGTAGCTGAGTTCGTCAGTGAGGCTACGACAATGGAGCGAGCCCTTCAGCAACGTTCCTCAGCCTACGATCGCCAAATCAGCCTGGGATCAGCGTCTTCTCTCTCGTTGCCCTATGACACCAATGCGCTTCGAGAGCTTGTGCGTAGTGTCGTGCGTGAGGAGCTCGATCGACTACAGGGAGCACGATTTCAACCGACCGTAACGTCCCTCACAGATATCGTCCGCGAAGAAGTCCGCCAGGCGGCACAGCCATTCGTGCAAACCAGACCTGAAGCCGCCCCCGTACTGACTTATGCACAAGCAGTGAGGCTACCATCGCAACCCGGGAACCACCGTAACCCGCCTTCTTCTGAAGAACCGCTGTGCCACTTCCAGGGCCAAGCTTCACGTACAAATATATACGGGTCCACGAGTACCCGAATCAATACGCGAAAGTCAGACGTGTGGCGCACACCGGACTATCAGCCACTCTGCTTCCACTGTGGCGAAGCGGGCCACTTGTACCGTGCCTGCTACTACCGAAGAATAGGACTCCAGGGCTATCACCCCGGCGCTCGTCGCCCACGTGAGGGAGAGCGCCCGAGAGAAATCCAGCAATATCTGGCCAGTCAACCTTCGTTGCCGTACGCGCAGTTTCCACCGGTTGAACAGTCCCTGCCAACGACCCGATCTCCGTCTCCGCAGAGGCGCCAGTCACGATCACCACCTCCTCGACGATCGGCGTCACCTAGCCGCTACACTACGTTCTCCGCTTCCGTGGGCAACCGGGCCACGAGCCCAAGTCGGGGAAACTAAGTACAGCGACCTCTGGGGGTGGGGCCGCTGTCCAACGCACTTCGAAAGATCCTCCGCTGCGACCCCCCGACGACGGCGTCGACGACGACGACGATAACGATGACGACAACGACGACTGCGTACCTTCGACACCTTCCTGCGAAAACCGTGAACCTGTTTCAGCCGACATACTTGTTTCTGTAGATAACCACCCGGTAACCGCTCTTGTCGATACTGGTGCCGATTATTCTGTCATGAGCGGACAACTGGTTACTGCACTTCGCAAGGTGACGACACCATGGCCAGGACTTAAACTCCGTACAGCCGGCGGTCATGTTCTCACGCCGATCGGCAAATGCACTGCGAGGATACAAATTCGTGAGGCCACATTTGTCGGTTCATTTATTATACTGGCAGAGTGCTCCAGGCAGGTCATACTCGGCATGGACTTTCTTCGGGAGTACGGCGCAATCATCAACCTTCGCGAGTTACTTCTCACTTTTTCCAGCGAACACGCAACTCATTCGGGCGACTAGCACCCACAGTCCACGGTGTTACGCGTTTCGGGTGACTGTGCTACTTTACCACCCAGGAGTACTGCGTTGATCACCGTAGAAACAGACGATGATCCTCCCCGTCTCGGAATCACTGAAGGCAATCTGTCAGTCTTGTTGGCGCGACAGGTTTGCGTAGCCCGCGGCATCTTGCAGCTGTCGTCACGGACTGCTCAGATTTTAGTGACCAATTTCAGTCGTGAATACCAGCACTTCGCCCCACGAACTGCCATTGCCTATTTGGAGCCAGTCAGTGACTTTCCCGCTTGTTTAACTGTAGGACACACTGATGAAGATTCTAACTGTGACGTACCAGCCAACAACAATATTGATGTGAATTCTAAATTATCAGTTGAACAACAGGCTAGCATTTGGAGCCTTTTACAGTCTTTTGCGGACTGTTTCGCTTCAACATCGAAGGTCAACCAAACGCCTATTGCGAAACACAGAATTATTACAAATCCCAATGACAGACCTGTGCGCCAACGTGCCTACCGTGTTTCTCGTAAAGAGCAAGACGCCATTCGAAATCAAGTCCAACAAATGCTTACCGACGATATCATACAGTCCTCCACCAGTCCATGGGCGTCACCTGTGGTTCTGGTGAAAAAGAAAGACGGCACACTGCGTTTTTGCGTTGACTATCGCAAGCTTAACAACGTTACGAAGAAGGACGTTTATCCCCTTCCCCGCATCGACGACTCTTTGGACCGCCTTCGACATGCTCGATACTTCTCATCGATGGACCTTCGCAGCGGCTACTGGCAAATAGAGGTTGATGAGCGTGACCGTGAGAAAACCGCATTTATTACGCCTGACGGACTCTACGAATTCAAGGTCCTTCCTTTCGGATTGTGCTCTGCGCCTGCTACTTTTCAGCGCATGATGGACACGGTTCTATCAGGTCTCAAGTGGCAGTCATGCCTTGTCTATTTAGATGATATCGTTGTGTTCTCAGAAACTTTTGAGCAGCACATCCAGCGTTTACAAGCAGTTCTTGCCGCAATTCGTACTGCTGGTCTGTCTTTAAAGCCTGAAAAATGCCATTTCGGGTATGACGAACTTAAATTTTTAGGCCATGTCATCAGCTACGAAGGCATTCGACCAGACCCCGACAAAACCATTGCTGTTGCTTCGTTTCCAACACCTTCGAACAAACACGAACTCCGCCGTTTTCTAGGGCTTTGCGCATATTATCGACGCTTCGTGGCTAACTTTTCACGGATAGCCGAACCTTTGCAACGGTTGACTAAGGATAATGTTCCGTTTGTCTGGGAGCAGGACCAACAAGAAGCCTTCTGTGAACTCCGGAAACGTCTGCGCACACCTCCTGTTCTAGGACACTTTGACGAAGACAGTGACACCGAGTTGCACACGGATGCCAGCAACGTTGGCCTGGGTGCCGTCCTCGTCCACTGGCAGGATGGAGCCGAACGCGTGATTGCATACGCAAGCCGCACTTTGTCTCCAGCTGAACGGAACTATTCCACTACGGAAAAGGAATGCTTGGCTGTGGTGTGGGCAATTACTAAGTTCCGACCATATTTGTACGGCCGATCGTTTCGAGTTGTGACAGATCACCATTCATTGTGCTGGCTCGCCAATCTGAAGGATCCATCTGGCCGTCTTGCACGCTGGAGTCTTCGCTTGCAAGAATACGATATGACGATAGTATTCAAGTCCGGGCGTATACACGCCGACGCCGACTGCCTGTCACGTGCTCCACTTCAACCGTCGCCAAACGACTTTGATGAAGAGGACGCATTTCTGTCCATTATAGCAGCATCAGACATCAGCAAGCAACAGCGCGATGATTCAGAACTCCGGCCGCTCATCGACTACCTTGAGAACCGTCTACCAGAGCCGCCTCGTATGTTTATGCGCAAGTTATACTCCTTTTTTCTCCGCGATGGCGTGCTCTACAAATTAGGTTTTCACTCGACCGCAACCGCCTGCCTCCTTGTAGTGCCGTCTTCACTACGTGACGACATCCTGCGGGCCTCTCATGACGAGCCATCTTCGGGCCACTTGGGCTTCGCACGGACGTTTTCACGCATACGCCAAAAGTACTTCTGGCCTAACCTTCGCCGTGACGTAAAGCAATACGTGAAGACATGCCGCGACTGCCAGAGACGCAAGACACCACCCGTGCGTCCTGCTGGACTTCTCCATCCCGTGGATCCTCCGAGGATCCCTTTTCAGCAGGTTGGCATAGATTTGCTTGGACCATTCCCCACGTCGAGGGCTGGTAACCGCTGGATTGCTGTTGCCACAGACTACCTTACACGATACATTGAAACCAGAGCTCTCCCACGAGGCACCGCTAATGATATTGCGACCTTCTTTGTACATGGTATCGTACTCCGCCACGGTGCCCCTAGAGTGGTTATAACCGACCGGGGCACAGCATTTACAGCGAAGCTCACAGAAGATATCATGCTTCTCAGTGGTACAGTTCACCGCAAAGCCACTGCTTACCATCCCCAGACGAATGGGCTCACAGAAAGGCTAAACAAAACGATCGCTGATATGATTTCCATGTATGTTGACGTCGACGACAAGAACTGGGACGACGTTCTCCCATATGTTACGTTTGCATACAATACTGCCGTTCAAGAAACTACCGGCTTCACCCCTTTTCGCTTGGTGCACGGCCGGGAAGCTGTCACAACGTTGGACGCAATGCTTTTACCCACCTACTGCTCTAATGTTGTCACTGATGCTGCCGAATTTGCTCGATGCGCCGAAGAGGCGCGCCAGCTCGCACGAATGCGTATCCGCTACCAACAACAAAATGACGCCGACCGCTACAATCTTCGTCACCGCGACGTCACTTATCAACCCGGTGACAGAGTATGGGTGTGGACACCGATCCGCCAGCGTGGTCGGTCGGAGAAGCTTCTGCGCCGCTACTTTGGACCTTACAGGATCGTTCAACGACTAGGCGACGTCACATACGAAGTGATTCCTGAAGGAGAAGGCACCGCGCACCGTCCCCGACGCCCACCCCTGTCCGATGTCGTTCACGTCTCTCGACTGAAGTTATACAACAGCCGCTGAACGCAAAGCTCCGCACCTCTCTCACCATCTGCGTCTCTCTTAACAGTATCCCCGTGGCAATCTCCAGTGCATCAATGTTCCGCATCGACACGATGCTCCTAGGGAGGGGGGTAATGCCACGACCTCGACACAGCTGACAGCCACACGGTGCAATTCGGTGCCACATGCTAGGCATGTTGGGTGGCTCGCAGAAGAAGAGAACGACGAAGGTGCCAGGACAGTGATCAATAAAGAGATCTCCAGCGTCGACCGAAGTCCTTTGTGGCTTTGTCTGTGACAATATAATGAAGCATACATGTAGGAGGCCACAAGCATGGTAAGCCTGGCGGTAGCGGCAACGCGAAATTACCTCGAGTGTATGGATAGCTGATGTCGTAATAAAAAGAAGCAGGCCATCGTGACATACACTTGGGACACCATCCAGCCCTTGCTCATGTGTCCTGGCTTCGTGTAATCTTAACTTTGAACTAGCCTCCCTTTTTATGCTCACTGCAAAAATGCATAATCAGCTGCAGTGGAAGAAAAAATTTCCACTTTCGCCTATCAATAGCGAATTGGTAGACCAAGTAAGGTTAGTCATTTCATCAGCTGCATGCGCTGCTCTAAACATTATTAACTTCAATACCAAGCACGTTGTCAAGCGTGCGCAGCAAACATGAACACTTTTCATTCGATGACCGCACTCGTTATCTGAATGCTGGCGTGACGAAAAGCTGCAGCAGGGCCGAGCGAATTGCCTTTCAGGCGTTCTGTCGCTTCAGCGTGAAATAGGCGTGCGAGAACGCAGCGCACACGAAGCCATAAGCTACACTCTTAAAACGGTTGCACCCTTTGGGGTGTACATTTGTCCCACAACAATAATCGTCATCCGCCTTGCTTGCGTTTCCTTTCTTGAAAACTCGGCTCTCGCTACTTTCCTGTCGAGAAGCTGCGTCACGCTGATAACGCGCATGCCGTTCTTGACTGGGAAGTACCGGGCTCGCAGCGTTAACGAAAGGAAACGTGGGCAAGACCGATGACGATTATTGTTGTGGGACAAGATAAGCCCCAAAGGGTGTACATTTTTTTAAGAGTGTATATCCAGTCAAATACACTCTACACTCTTTAAAAAATTGACACCCTTTGGGGCTTATCTTCTCCCACAACAATAATCGTCATGCGCCTTGCCCGCGTTTCCTTTCTTTAACTGCGAGCCCGGTACTTCCCAGTCACGAACGGCTTGCGCGTTATCAATGTGACGCAGCATTGTCGACAGGAAAGTAGCGAGCGCCGACTTTTCAGGAAAGGAAACGCAAGCAAGGCAGATGATTATTATTGTTGTGGGACAAATATACACCCCAAAGGGTGCAACCGTTTTAAGAGTGTGTACACTCTTAGAAAAATTTACACCCTTTGGGGCTTATCTTGTCCCACAACAATAATCGTCATCTGTCTTGCCCCCGTTTCCTTTCTTTAACGCTGCGAGCCCGGTACTTCCCAGTCACGAACGGCATGCGCGTTATCAGTGTGACGCAGCATTCTTGACAGGAAACTAGCGAACACCTAGTTTTCAAGAAAGGAAACGCAAGCAAGGCAGATGATTATTATTGTTGTGGGACAAATTTACAACCCAAAGGGTGCAACCGTTTTAAGAGTGTGTAGCACTTCAACCTTGCACAAATTGCCTCCAAGTTAGGAAGCGCGCGGCTGCGCCCTTCCGCCGCAGCTGGAGTAGAAGAGAAGATGCGCACCAACCTCGCCTCTCCCCTAAGCACGCGCACATCTACGTAACACACGAGCATGCAAAGTAATTTGGTAAAGCGAAGGTTTCTTTGGGAACACTCCTGGATTTTCCTGACAGTGGTTGCTTTGTTGGGGAATAGCTTACGGCTAGGTTATATATAGGCCATGGTCGATTATGCACGGCATCGGGCTACTCTATTGAGGGAATCGGGTTTGAAAGCCACCGTCAGTACAACCTGGGTCGCTGGCTACGTAAAAAAAATTAATATTGAATTACCGGCCCGATGCAAGTACCGAACCTCGGTCCACAGCACAGCAACCTGACGCTGCCGCCATCAGGCCACAAGCGCAGATATATTTCGATCGTGCCAATGTCAACTCGCTTTTCTAGATGATCGCCGCATGTTGATCATGATGACGATATCTAAATTATTCCACACACTCACAACGGGAGATTAGCGAACAAACTAACGTTTCGTTTAGAATAAATAAAGAAATACGGACAGACACACAATACAATATAAGTGTTGTTACATTGTGTAGCACAGCTGTGCGAGCGCACATGTACGCGCGCAAGTTTCGTTTATGACAAAGACGCAGGAACGAAATGGGCAAATTTATAGCATTTCAATAACTTCTTCAGGAAAGCTTTACTTCGTATAGAACCTAATCAGTCGGTTTGTTCTGCATAATTTTTGTTTTTCGTTGTCGTTTCCTGGCGGACGCAAAAGCGAACCTTTTACCTGAGATATTGTCACTTCCACATCAAATGCCAAGAGAATATGTAAAATTTAGATGAAATGTAAAAAAATAATTTCATAGTATATAGCCTTCTGCCTTGTTAAAGCATAGAACAGAAAGCGACGACTTATACTTTCCACCTGGGGGATAAACTCAGTGCGCGAGTGTGTAGTGGCGTCCATGGCATTCTGAAGTATGTGTGCTTAGAGAACAAGCGATAATCAATGTAAAATGTCCAAAACTTCTTTCTTTCCCCTTGCACCTACTTTATGTGTTTCTGTTATCCTTGTATCTCTCTATCTATCTATCTATCTATCTATCTATCTATCTATCTATCTATCTATCTATCTATCTATCTATCTATCTATCTATCTATCTATCTATCTATCTATCTATCTATCTATCTATCTATCTATCTATCTATCTATCTATCTATCTATCTATCTATCTATCTATCTATCTATCTATCTATCTATCTATCTATCTATCTATCTATCTATCTATCTATCTATCTATCTATCTATCTATCTATCTATCTATCTATCTATCTATCTATCTATCTATCTATCTATCTATCTATCTATCTATCTATCTATCTATCTATCTATCTATCTATCTATCTATCTATCTATCTATCTATCTATCTATCTATCTATCTATCTATCTATCTATCTATCTATCTATCTATCTATCTATCTATCTATCTATCTATCTATCTATCTATCTATCTATCTATCTATCTATCTATCTATCTATCTATCTATCTATCTATCTATCTATCTATCTATCTATGTACGGTCGCAATGACAGTCACCGTATTTATTATGCGGCCATGTGTATAAGGCACAATTTTCTGCGCTATCGTTGGCATTGAAGTTGTGAATTTCGTTCTGTTAGATAAGTGGATCCTGTACACTGGCAGGTAACGTGTACCAGAGTCTCACATTTAGCAGGAAGTCATGTGTGATCCAGGTTGATAATGGTTTGGCTTATATAATAAAAGGAAAGCATTGTAACGGTAGCACGTCGGAATGCTTGCTCATTTCTACATAATAGGATTTTCAGGAAACTTGGTAAAATATTATGATTACATTAATTTTATTTTAAGAAATAGAAACAAAGCCATCAATATTAGAAAACAAATGTTCGTTATTTTAGTACTGTGCTATGTTCTTCTTTGGCTGAAGGTACCTTTAACAAAGAACTATAGAAAATATTTAGTGCAATTGAATATTTCAGGTGATTACTAAACTTTTTTTTAGTATTGTATGTAGTTTCTTATATAACGATATCGTCTCTAAATATGCGCTATTTGTTCTTACAATATTTTTATGCACGAACAGCGGTGGTCATAATTCTACGCGAATTATTTTAATATGTGATGATGTGAAAGAATGGGCAGTAATTGTGTTGCGCAATGCCATATGCATAGCATTGTTCTAAGATTTTTCTCATGTGTATTTAAAAAACAATATAATTCCTTTCTTTATTGGTATCAGAAAGTGAAGTTCCGTGATGCAAAACATAAAAATAATACTGCAAATTCATTAAAAAGCTTCATTGAAAGCAGATCTTTTTATTCAATAACAATCTCGAAATCTTAAATCTGCTCATTAGTCTTTTTGGCAGTGATGGATTGTTTCCCCCTGAATATCAGTAGAGATAGCGGAAGCTACGTACTACGAACTCATTATTACGCTTTTTGTTAGGCGGAGTCAAACGATGGTGATGATAAATAGGGCGTACCACTGGCTTACGATTTTGTATTTGATCACGTAAGCGAAACAGGCAAAATAAGAATAGCATTGCCGAAAGGCTACACTCTGGATTAGCGCTCGCAAGCAATCTTGTCGAAGCCAAGTAAGAATGGAGATTCGTTATATGGCGAATGATAAAGGAAACAAAAGGCTCGGTCAGCTCAGTGCTTCATGTAATCGTCAGCTGAAGTGTCATGCGGCTTAACGATATTAAAAAAGTAAAGGTGAGTTGCTAATATCGGCTATCTCGTCCTACCGAAAGTACTAAACTAGGTAGGACGACGGCATAAGAAACCTGGCGGGCAGCCCCAAGATTATTCTATGCAAAGCCCAGCCGTGGACGTATGCTGGCAAAGAGTAGGGGAGGTGCGTGAACCTGCATACGCTTTAAGCGGTATTTCGGTTTAACAAGAAGCGGTCCGTTCTCTGTACAAATGCACCTTAGTAAGTTTTCACTCGCGCGCAGGCATTGCATCTCGCTGCTGCTTTTGTTTGAACGAGGACTACATGAACTACATCGTTGTAGTAGAATTACTGCCCATTTTCTCTAAATGAATTTCATCATCTGCAGAAAGACGGAACGGCTTGTAGGATGTCTACAGAAAGTCTATAGAATGCCTAAATTAATTTTAATAAGGGGGATACAGACTACCTTATTAGCTGGCTCTAGGCGGGAGAGGTTGATGCAAAGTGACGAATTAGTCGCATAGCTTGTCGATTGCCATAGACACAACGGGTGCAGTCTAGTAAGAATAGATTCTGAAGTAATTATAATCACTATATAAAAAAGCATCGTATAGCTCTAAAGTAAATGTTACAGAAAAAAGAAAGAAAGAAGTTATTTAACGTGTCCACGAGCGCCTACTATTTGAATACTGAGTAGAACTGTCCCGGAGTATTGTCAGTGTGGTATTTGTTCCTTCTATAACACGTTTGAATACATACAAGGGCATACCCGTCATGTTTCGCTGTCTGTGTCCTTGGCACTACTTTAGACTCGAAGTCACTTTGGCATCCGGACATCGACTGCGTCCGGTAGTTAGGGGGCAATAATTTCTCATAACTGCTCGTCGGCGTTGGTTCATAAGTTTATCTTGGGCATACATATGCAAACAACCATGGTGACGTTGCCATGTATGACCACTCTATGGAGCACTTCTTTGCCATTTCGAATGCAAAGCAGAAAACATTTCTGAAAAAGCGCGCGGAAAATGTCAACTTGTTTTTCTTCTCTCTCGCCGCTAAAGTGAAACGCCACGCATTTTCCGCCATCTATCGTCGACTAGCAGAAATGATTTTCGCAGTCGGAGGGGAACATCTCCATGAGGCGCCGCCACCGTTCACATGCTTAGCCTATTCTACCAGCGCGGGATAGTTCAAAGATGCGCTACTGTGATAACCGGTGGTCTCGCATATCAGACTGAGTCAATTGATTGGGTTGGAGGGCGCTTGATCTTACCCTGCGGCTGTTCCTAAAAAGAGCAGGCTGCACAGGATATGTGCTATTGCAGCTGTCCGATAGTGCTGCTTTGATAAAGAGGCCGGACCAGGAAGAAAGTCGAATCCGTTAACTCTGGCTCTCCTGCCAAGGCGTAAATATTCGCCCTAGTGCAATTCAGCGTATTTTCCGCACTTTCGATATAGCGGGGAGAAAAACGAGATAGAAATAATTGACAAGATTGCTTGCTACAAAACTAAAAGTCTGCCTCATATAACTGAAAATATTAGCATAGGCTGACTTCGCCCTGTTAACTAAATACATAGAACACACCAAGAATAGCTTTAGTTGCGCAGAGACTGCAAACAATAATGCACGTCGCGTCCTCCTAAGTAGCGCCGATAAATTGTTATCACCACGACAAACATTATCTTGAACACGTGTGTATGGCAGATTGTCGTGGACAGGGTATACCCGCCGTGGTTTTATAGTGGCTTTGGTGTTGGCCTGCTAAGCACGCGTTCGCGGGATCGAATCCCTGTCATGGCGGCCGCATTTCAATGGGAGCGAAATACGAAAGTACCCGTGTACTTAGATTTAGGCGCACGTTAAAGAACCCCAGGTGGTCCAAATTTCCGGAGTCGTCCAGGACGGCGTGCCTCGTAATCAGAAAATGGTTTTGCACTGAAAAAAAAAACACGCAATTTAATTCTTTTGGACATGGTATAATAGCCATGAAGGCGCTATCGCATTTACATGCACGCGCATGTCAGCTGAAACATCAGCTGCTTCTTTTGTGCTCGCCCGCCCAAAAGTTAGTCAAAGCCAAAAAAGTTGGAGGACCGTTAGACAATCGCTGAGCTTTACAAGCTCACTAAAACCTTAGCGTCATCGAAGAGACTTTGGCAATGCCTAGAGAGGAGCGGAACGTACAAAGAGACAAACATCTGGTGAAATTTTGTATGGTTAGGGATGTGAGGCACTTAAACAAAAGATTCCACGCTGACTGTCCCCGAGAAGCCGTACATGTGATTATTTTTCAATCGCAATTGAGCTGCCGGGAAACTGCACTTCGCAAACTTTCTTCACAAGTGTGTATTTAAATATTATGCCTCTAGATTACTTTCGTTGAGCTATGCAATTCTAAGGAAGTACTTATAAATTTTGAAAGGGTGAAGATGGCATTGGTAATGTGGAATTGTATGGTCAATAATGTGCGCAAAAACAGCATACAAGCCTTTTAATTTGCTGCACAATGAAGAAAACAATAAGTGAACGAGGATCTGGCGGTGGATTATTTTCTAGCAATAATTTCTTCTTTATTTTACCCCTATGGTGGAGTGGTTACGAAAAGACACGTAACTTAAAAAGCAGCCTTTTAAACGCACACATAGAGTAAGCTTTCAATCTGAAGATTTTCTCATAAATCCTTACAAAAAGCAGCACAACAGATTGTGCTTTGTAGTGGTTACAGCGTATATGTGCCGAACTTACGGCTTTGTAACTGCAGCACGCATCAACTAAATTGAGTGCAGACCCATCAACCGAAACAACACGCTTTTGGAGCACCAGATGATGTTCGCAGCCACATTATTTAGACCATAACCACCAAACGCCTTTTGGCTGGGCGCTTGGTGGTCGGGGTCGAAAACACGCTCTCGGTGTTTGCGCCGTTATTCTGTATTGCGTCTCTCTAATCGAATGAGTTATTTATGTATTTATTCGAGTTCTGTTAAAGCCATTACCTTTCCAGGTTTTTATGAAACTTCTGATGCTCGAAGCTACCTTAAATTCTTGTTCTTGCAACCACTCGAACTTTTCAAGTATAGAAACAGAAACATGGCCTTTCTTTAAACACGGGCGCACGCAGCCACTCAACTATATTATATTTACGTTGGCAAACAAAATATACGAGATCGGAATACATCTTCGTTCCCTGCTCTTCCTTTCCCAGCTCAGCACACGGTCCTACACATTGATGCATCAATGTGATTTTCATAATGTTAATGAAAATTTTGATGGGCATCATTGTGGTTTTTCTACCGACGAAGATACCCAGACGCGTCCAACACCTTTGGCGAGGTCGGACGCTGCCAGGGAACTTCGCCTCCTTGCACGCAAGAAGTCACAAGATCTCTGGAATTCAAGTGCCTTCAGTTGCCGATTATGAATGAATGGATGAATGAGTTTATTTCTTCTGTTTACAACAGGAAGGAAGCAGAAGCTAAAGGCCATGTTGCTTGACAAAGGCTTCTGCTCCCACAACAATTCGGCACCCAGGCTCTACGCAGCAAGATGTACAGAATATTATTTTCGCGAAACAGGACTTGTCTGCAAGAAATGTGAGAAACCGACAGGATACTCAAATTACGATACATTGTGTTTCTGACCAACTATAACCTGAAAACAAAAGAAACAAAAGACTGACAATTTATACTGCGGTTCTAATTAGACAAACTCAATATTGTTCAGAATGAGAAAGGTTTTGTATGATTTATTCTAACATTCCATAATTTCATCTTCAAAATCACGTAGGCGATATAGTAATGAAGGTGCCTGGTAACTGACTAGTTCTTTTCTGTCATTGGTTCTTATTTTTGGTGTTCTCATGTTATGTTGTCGAAGGCTGTAGTGCGGATTGGTGGGTACATTCAATATGTACGGTTATTTGTTTTGCTTAATGTATTGCAGCAACTTGTAATAATACACCTGGTTTGCCTTTAACACAGAATGTTTTATAAAAAATAGTGTGGTTCTAACGTTTTGTACAAGGTCATATTATCCCTCGAATGCACGTAAGACTGTTTTTTGCAGCACTAATAATTTATTATGATTTTTTGCGAAGTATTGCCCCAAATTAACATGGAGTAGGTTAATCTAGAATAAAAGAGTGCTTAGCACAATTAACTTTTCAACCATGTAGGAACCAGAGTACTCAGTCTGTATAAGCAACCAACAGTTCTGCTTAACCAAAGTAAACATAAACTGGACAATTAAATTACAATTACATAAACTGGACCCCACGCTACGGATACAACTGCCATCTAGCCTTTCCCGCGGCGAAACAACCTTGCTGTGTCGGTTGTGGCTGGGAGTGGCGTTCACGAACACGTATTCCTATCGCTTGGGAATGGCCGAGAGCCCGATTTGCGACTACTGTGGGTGCGAAGAAACCATCTAGCGCCTATTGTGTACCTGCCCTCTCTATGAGATCCAACGCCTAGTTCTGCGAGCAACTTTACACCGACTGGGCTAGAGACCGTTGACCGAGTCAAGGATAATTGGACCGTGGTCACACCTGTCACTGGCTCCAAAAGCGATTCGTGCTTTAGTGCAATACTTGAAGTGCACCGGCTTAAGAGACCGTTTATAGTGTCCCTGTGTATAGCGGCCCTCTCACAGGCACTCAGTACTTACTTTCTGTCTTTTTCTCATTATATCCCCCTTTCTCCCACCCCCAGTGTAGGGTAGCAAACCAGCTGCTATTCTGGTTGACCTCCCTGCCTTTCCTATCCTTGTTTTCTCTCTCTCTATAGCGGTATCCTTCTCCGACTAGGTGTTATTTTGGTTGGGGCATTAAACTATGATGTCCGACAAGTGGCATTTTTTCTTTATTTTTTTTTATTTTGCCTGTGGCAAAGGTAAAGCAACTTCTTTGCTGAGGCCAGAAAATAACGGCCATGCACCCGCTAATTCTACCCTTCTCAAGGACGATGTCCTGCTTTTTATGTTTCTGTCTTAGGGCAATCCCTTTCAAGATATTTTCCTTAAATTACAATATCACTGATATGATAATCAGTGGTTTAGTGCAGACGTTACATGTAAGATTAGAGGAAAATAATTAGGATAGCATTGATATATCTGTCCACTTGAGTTTATTAATTTGCAATAAAATATGAAAAAAGGGGTGGGGGAGGGGGCACGACAGTGACGGCGAACATCGAATGAGTCTGAAAGGGCAGGCTAATCTCATTGAACGTTATATGTCATTTATTTTTTTTCTTGTAAAGGCTGAGTGTAAGCAAAGAAAATTAGGATCACTACTGCCTTTTCGAATTTCACACGCAAGTCAGTCTCCGGGGACACCACAGAGACGATAAAAATTTGGTGGTATTTTCGTGCATGTCTTCTGTATTATTCATAAACCATTCTGAATAGAGTTCAAGCTATGTTCTCTTAACTTCCTATTGCAACGCAACTCCTTTTAATGGATGAAGATTTATGCCCAGCCAGCACCGATCAGAACTTCCGATCTGACGGGTGACCATCGTGGCACTAAGAAGGAGACGTCTTTCATTTTGGCATTCTGTTTGCATAGTGCACTGCTAACGATTATACTTGTATGCCGAATTCCAGACGTATTATGTACTACTCAAGCAAAACTCACAAGTTTCTCTTTGAAAGGGCCATGAAACACTTTTCTAAATAACCAGAGCATAGCCTCCCTATTAGGGACGCCCTCTGTTACGACACCCAACCGGTGCCGCCAGTATTACGAACTTGTACCGCTGCACCACGATTACGGCTTTGTGGTCCCGTAGCGCTCTTCACCCGTTTCGTGACAGAGCGTTGGTAGCGAAGACTCCGAGCCTGGCGTCGATGAGAATAACAAAAGGGACTTTATACATTATATACAGGTTATCATACAGGACATAAACGGATCGGCACTGGGGCCGAGAGCTCACACAAACGCGACTGTTCTCGCACGACGGCGTCCGGCGAAAACGCGTGACACATCTCACCCCAGTCGGGAGCGACCCTCTCTCCAGGTGGGGTCGGCGGATCCTGTTTCTCAGGCAGCGCGGTGCTGCTTTTATAATCCCCGAGCACCATTGTCACTGAAACGGCCCAATACAAAGTCAGCACACGACGGTCGTCCGAGGGGTCCAACCAGCGACCGCGCTGGCCACTCGGTTCAAAGTTCGCGCGCGCGGTGACCTCCAGGCAAGGGAGGTGCGGCGCCGGGCCGTCGGGCACACGCGGACACGTCAAAACACGCTGCTCCGCCGAGGCTTCTCCTGCACGAAGGCGCAGCATCTTGTCTTGTGAAGGGAGAATTATGGCGCTCGCAGGATAGATTCCGCATCTTGCAGATTCGGAATCCGGGCTTGTGGTAATGGCACAACAGCATCCCCGCCCTCAGATAAGGCGCCGGGAAGACGAGCTGCCTCCACGTGGCTCGGATGCCAGGCGCGCACGTTCGTCCGGCTCGTCCAGGTTCACGTCCAGTGTCGGGACGCCAGGTAACATCACGTGCCCAGGTCCGACTCGCCAGGACAGGAGCTCTGCTCACCACGTCGTCGCCAAGGCACCTTGACCAGCTCCGCTCGGGTCGTTCCTAAGACCTTGCTTCTCGCCACTGGTCCCGCTTGGTCGTTCTGCAGCTTGCAAAATCGACCGGCAAAAGGCAACACCCAACACAAACAAGTGCCCTCTGTCTCCCGTCAAACACCAGACAAAGCCATAATTCAAATCAACCTAATTAATTTGTTTTCCCCTTTTTTTCTCCCGCTGCAACAAGAGGCAGGTGTACGATCTAGCACACAAGGCTTAAACAATCAGTTTTCAAATCATCAACATAACAAAACTAGAAACAATTATTAATCAGCAATAATAATTACAAATAGAATGGTCCCCTTGAAATCGCTTTGGACCGAAAACATACTTCTGAGGAAGCAAATGAGGTCATTCATTTTTCCCGGCGATATTTTCGCGGAATCTGAAGCTGCTTATATTTGCGACCCTGCTTATCCGTGTAGCGGCGGTACAATAAGCCAGGTTCCTTGCCAAATGAAACCCCCTTTTTTTCCACTCCCCGTTTGACGCTCTTCCTCAGATCGGCTAATGAACAATCTTCCTGTTGCTCGCGAATCAGACTTTTTCTTTCAACTGCAGCCTGCTCCTGCCGGCTGGCGGAAACTGGAGCGAGTGCGGAGCCCGCGTCGCCTAATTGCGGCGTCGAGTCTATATCGCGGCTAGCACTGCACGCGTCACTCCCACTCACTTCCAGGACCCGCTCGTCTAGGCCAGCCTCCGAGCTCTGCCTCTCCCGTGACTGCTCGCCACTCAAGTTACCGTGATCGGTCCGTGTGCCGCACCGCCTTTCGCTTCCCGACGCTAAGTCAAGTTCCCTCGACAGCGGGCGCGCTTTGGATCGCGTGGGGGCCATGTACGCCACGTCGGCAAAGAATGATTTGCCCTGATCCCTCAGCAGCTGCTCCGAGCTATTTGAGAAGAGGTAGGAAAATTGCTCCGGGAGGGCGGCTGACACAGCGGCTTCGGTGTTAAGTTTCCCAAATTCTCCTTCAATGCTAACCGTTGCGATCGGTAAACAGACACTCTCCTTCTCGGCCACTTGCCGTATCCTAACGCACTCTCCCGTAAAATCACTCGAGGAGACGAAAGACGGGTGAACAACGTCCATAGTTGCTGCAGAGTCCCGCAGTGCTCGGCACTTCTTGCCGTTTACCTTAATTTCCTGCACATAGGGCTCCAATAGACGTATGTTCTTGTGAGTTTCCCGTATCGTTGCAAAAGCAATTCTCTCTGGGCAGCTTGCAGCGATGTGCCCTTGCTTTTTGCAATTGTAGCAGGTTAACGGTCTCCGTTTTTCAAAAGAACGCGTCATTTCGTTTCGCTGTTTCGGACCATCGTCATCATTCTGAGATGCATTCTGTCCATCCCTTACAGTTTCTTTGGGAAGGGACTCGTCGTCCCGAAACTCGCGACGCGTGATTTCCTTCCGTTCGTCGGGCTTCCCGTAAAACCCATCTCTTCTATCTGCTTTTTCTATGCGCACTGCCTTGCTGTGCAAGCTGCGGCGGGTGTAATACTCTTCCGCTAACTCTGCTGCCTTGTTTAGCTTAACCTCCTTTAGCCTATCTTGCAGCCAGAGCCGGACATCCTCATCAATGCAACGGTAGAACTGCTCCAACGCGATGCATTCGACAATTTTGTCACGGTCGTCGTAAACCTCTTCGCCCTTCAGCCATTCCACCAAGTCGGCTTTTAGACGAAACGCGAAGTCAACATTCGACTCCTTACCCTTTTTTGCATACCGGAACCTCTGCCGGAAAGCTTCGGGCGACAATTTGTACTTCCGCAGTAGCGCTTCCTTCACATCACTGTAGCTCTCAAACGCCTCTTTCGATAAGCAAGTTATTACGTCTGATGCCTCCCCAGGAAGCAAGGCTAACAGATTCTGTGCCCAAAGGGATCGCTCAATGCTATTCCGTTCGCACACGTGCTCAAATTTCACGAGGTATTTGGCCATATCCTCTCCGACGACAAAGGGTGGAAGTTGATCGCGTATTCTGGGAACATTAGAAGTGAGACTAGGCGCCGGCGAGTTATTTCGGATCTCCAACTCTTTCATTTTAAGCTCGTGCTCACGTCGCTCCCTCTCTCTCCTTTCCTCCTTTTCCTCCTCGCGACGTTGCTGTTCTCTCCTTTCCTCCCTTTCCTCTTCGCGACGTTCCTGTTCTCTCCTTTCCTCCCTTTCCCGTCGTTCATTTTCCTTCCTCTCCTGCTCGCAACGTTCCTTCTCCTCCCTTTCCCGACGTTCATTGATACCCGCCCAGGCCTCAGCGGCTTCCTCAGCCGTTACGTCCCCGGTCCTCATGACCTCAAGGATCGCATTCTTTCTTTTGGTTGAGCCCAACTCAATGCCCAACTCCTCACAAATTTCGAGAAGTTCCTTCACCTTGTACTTCTCCATCGTTCACACTGTCCTCCTGCTGTTTGCCCTTTTTGAAAATACCTGCCGTACGCTACTATAACACTACTAGTAACACCTATGCAAGTATATCACACACTGCCCTGTTTACCCCCTCAGCATCCCCTGGTTTTCAAAACACTCTTACTAGGCTTGAAACACACAAGGTTGTCACAATGCAACACCAAATCCTTCCCTAAGCTACTATAACCTGTGTCAGAGAAAGTCTGGTGTTTGAGGTAAACTTCAGGCACTCACCGCGCCGAGGTAGCTGATGCCGGTCAATCCCGTAGCTGCCATCCAGTGTTATGAACTCCCAACCGGTGCCGCCAGTATTACGAACTTGTACCGCTGCACCACGATTACGGCTTTGTGGTCCCGTAGCGCTCTTCACCCGTTTCGTGACAGAGCGTTGGTAGCGAAGACTCCGAGCCTGGCGTCGATGAGAATAACAAAAGGGACTTTATACATTATATACAGGTTATCATACAGGACATAAACGGATCGGCACTGGGGCCGAGAGCTCACACAAACGCGACTGTTCTCGCACGACGGCGTCCGGCGAAAACGCGTGACACATCTCACCCCAGTCGGGAGCGACCCTCTCTCCAGGTGGGGTCGGCGGATCCTGTTTCTCAGGCAGCGCGGTGCTGCTTTTATAATCCCCGAGCACCATTGTCACTGAAACGGCCCAATACAAAGTCAGCACACGACGGTCGTCCGAGGGGTCCAACCAGCGACCGCGCTGGCCACTCGGTTCAAAGTTCGCGCGCGCGGTGACCTCCAGGCAAGGGAGGTGCGGCGCCGGGCCGTCGGGCACACGCGGACACGTCAAAACACGCTGCTCCGCCGAGGCTTCTCCTGCACGAAGGCGCAGCATCTTGTCTTGTGAAGGGAGAATTATGGCGCTCGCAGGATAGATTCCGCATCTTGCAGATTCGGAATCCGGGCTTGTGGTAATGGCACAACACCTCGTACAAATCTCATGCCGCAACAATTTCTCGAATCCTCCAAGTATAAGTGGAGTTATCGCACCGGCACGGTGACTTTCTCTATATTTTTGTCTTCAATAGCGCGCTGGAAGCTACACAACAGGGGAGAAGCCAAGGGGGCAAAGCAGTGCTCAAAAGGTTCAGTATCGCGGAACAGGGCCAAATGGCTCGTTGCAGCACCCGGTGGCGGCCGCGTTTACAGTGTACGCTACGCCGAACGTCGTGGCTATATCGGAGTCCAGGCGCAACTATATACGCGTAACTGTCGTGCGTAGACCCGCAGTGCAAAGACGAAATGATTTTTCGGTCTTTTTGAGATCACAATATATATATATATATATATATATATATATATATATATATATATATATATATATATATATATATATACGAAACATGATTCAGACGGACGGGCTAGCCAAACGTTTCGGGCACCGCTATTGATGCTACCACCGGCAGCTATTGTGCGAAACACCATAACAGTCAGACAGGGCGTATATTGAGCTAATTATACTGCAGCCGGCCCATCAGCTGCTTCAATGAAATGTTTATTCTCTTTCTATATCCGGCTTCGCACATTGGACAAATCAGTGGCAGTAGTTTAGGTTAGCATTGCCTGACGTAAATTTATGTTAAGTTGAAATGCGTTTTCTGAAGGGTGCAGAACATACCTACAAACCCCTCGTAGGCCTTCATTGTACTGTTCAAATTACAGGCTAAGCCCGGCTCATTATACTGCACAGAAGGAAGGTGCAAGGAACTGAAGAATGTGAAGAAGCATCCATTTAACTAAAGCACGCTTCTACAGCCCCTCTGGTGTACAGACTGAAGTAATATAATCAAAATGCTTTAAGAGTGCTGAAGCGCATAAGGCAAGTAATCAAGCAGGAAATTTCTGCTCGTTGCCAAAGGGAAGTTGCGTGGGCGCAACAATAGAAAAGTTTTTTTGATCTGAGCAAGAAAAAAAATACGAACAGACCCAGAAAACAGGACATGCAATCACGAGCCAAACCGGGAAACTCGTGCAACAGCGGACAAGATCATGGCAGTCAGAGTGAATGGAAAGAAAAGACACGTGTTACCCCTGCTTTCATTCTTTTTTTCATGTTTTTCTCCTTTTTTTCCTCCCGGTTTTTTTTTTGTTTTTTTGCTGTGGTAGCATTCCGCACAATTCGCTGATGGACCGAGGTCGATGAAAGGCCGGTGGTGCTTTTCTATTGAGCAGCGGACAAACCATGATGCAGGCTGTATACGAGGATAGTGGCAGGCGACCGAGTGGCGCCAAGCATCCAGCCGGGCTGCCTGATCCAATCGCTAATGAGCAATTAATTGCACGCCGGCTTTCGGCAGCGCTGACAGGACGCTGGTGCACCCCTCGATCAGCCGGGAATGATACTACGAAGCCGTGTTAGATGGAGAAAATCGTTGTCACGTCAGGCCAGAAGCTGAATAAACAGCGGACGTTATTTTTCGCGTTCGTAAGGGACCCCCAAAATATCTTTCAAACGTTGGACAAATCACACTTTCTATTCTTGAGCCACTATGCAAATAGCTACAATGACCTAATAGAGATATCAATACACGTTTATAAAGGCGTTTCTTTTCCTAGAAGGTGACACTATATGTGAGGCAATGCGTGGAAAGTCAGTACATTAATTGATGTCGAAGCATAGCGATGTTTAAATACACATTTTTTTCTCGTCAACAGCACACATTCTAGCATTTCTTGGCGGAGGGGATGCTTTCATGTTTCACTTAAGAACACGCAGTTGCTTACACTTTCGTCATTGCTTACTATCTGTACTAACCCTCCATATCAAATTTGCTTCTGGCTTTCAAACACATGTGTGAAATTCATGAGCAAGCATTGTTCCTTCAACATAAAACGTATCTCCGCTCGCCCCATGAAGTATCATAGATTTCTCGGTCTACTTTTCCTGCTACTTAGCTTTGCACATAAAAGATCGATACGCTTAACAAATTCTTTCGTAAAAGAGATACAGACGAAAGGTCTTTATTGGGGAACAAAGGCAACAAAACAACTTTGGTCCAGTGTTCAGCGTCAGTGTTTGGGCAAAAGAACAAGGTGCCTTTAACCAGTGTGGCGATGGTGGACGTCTGTTTTATTTGCTGCTGGAGTTCGGGTGACAATAAAGCTGTTCGTGCAGGTCTCCTCGAATGTTTCGCGCCTCCTATAATCGTCTACATGGCTTACTCTTTTTGCGCAACGGCTTGACGACCTTTCGGTCGGGGTCTGCGAGGATTATCCCTCACGGCACTGGATTAAACCAATGGAGAAAGGGTAGCTTCAGCATCAGCTCAGTGAGTGGAAAACGAGCACACAGCAAGTATTGCAACACCTGCTACAGACCCTTTCATCAGGCGTGAGCGCGAAGCACTACTATACGTCACCCGCCCGTAAACTCCCTAGACATGCACGATGTGATATTAAGCTCTTACCCCATTAAAGAGAGCTATACTGACAGAATAGTGCCTCTGTTAGCAAGTTGCCCAGTCAATGTAGGTCATGCCGACTAGCTTTATAGTTGTTGGTAACATCAACTGCCTCCACTATCACCCATATAGCAGGAAGCGTTATTCCATATAGAGAGTTTATCAGCCTAGTAGCTGCTACTGTAAACGAATGTCGAGGCGGCATCAACATTGCGCACCAATATGTTCGTACCTACTACCGAGCAGCAATGCTTCAACCACCCAATATTGAACCTTAAGTTTCTTCTACTCCTATTGTTCAACGCTACCTAAATGATTACAGTCAAGTGCAAACTTTTGCAGTCAAGTACTCGAAAATGCTGCACCAACGGTAGAACCAACGTGCACCGACAAAAAAAAAAAGAGCTACAGAGCATATGTTAAAGAAAGCATGAATACTTTACCGCAAAGGGCACAAAGGATATAGTTTATAAACGATGCTTCTTGATATTTTCCTCTTGCTTTTCACCTCAGGGCTAGCCATATTTGTAGGCATGGGTTACAGAGGTGTTTCACTCCATGCTGTGAATACACGATTTTGTTTGTGAAATGAAAGGAATCTTAATCCCCCTCCGGGCGTCTGAAATCTGCGTGATACACAATGATGGATGCGCTAAATGCGCATGGTGCGCACTTCGCAACCCGGGCTTCAAGGAAGCAAGTCCGATGCGCCAAATGATGCTGCGTCTTGTTAGCGCCAGCGGTTTTGGGACCATCAGTCACCTCCCGTGTACAGCTCACACAACAGATAACAGAAACTGCAAATCAGTTCTGCGCGAATACGCCTGGGGAAGGAAGTTTCAGGAAAAAGAAAACTTGTCGACTAGTTGGCAGTAGCATGCTACAAAGGGAAAAGGCCGTAAAGGTTTTGTTTGTAGCCTTGCGCTACTCTCAAGCTGGGGGTCATTATTTTTTCGTTTTATGACGGATGAAGTATTCTTACGGTCACATTGGAAAGAGGCACCGTGCTGCATTCCCCCTAGTGCCGAGCAGGCAACTCCCTACGCTGATCTGCGGTTGCTTCGTAATTCAACAACTGCGCTGCTGACGGTTACAAATGAACAGGGCCGCCGCCTAATCGACAGGGACGAGACCAGCGCGCTCTTGCAAGTATTTGATATTTTCCCAATGAACCCTTATTTGCAGGTGTGCAAAAAGATGTCAGTACTAATGACACGAATACTCAACGGAACTGGGCCCTGTCAGTCGCGCACGTGCCAATTTGTTATGTCGTTCTTGTTATAGCCCAGAATACAAATACGTGATCTCATTAATCATAATGGCATGAAAGAAGCTAGTTTATCATAATCACGGCCCAAGCATTGATATGTATCTATCTATCTATCTATCTATCTATCTATCTATCTATCTATCTATCTATCTATCTATCTATCTATCTATCTATCTATCTATCTATCTATCTATCTATCTATCTATCTATCTATCTATCTATCTATCTATCTATCTATCTATCTATCTATCTATCTATCTATCTATCTATCTATCTATCTATCTATCTATCTATCTATCTATCTATCTATCTATCTATCTATCTATCTATCTATCTATCTATCTATCTATCTATCTATCTATCTATCTATCTATCTATCTATCTATCTATCTATCTATCTATCTATCTATCTATCTATCTATCTATCTATCTATCTATCTATCTATCTATCTATCTATCTATCTATCTATCTATCTATCTATCTATCTATCTATCTATCTATCTATCTATCTATCTATCTATCTATCTATCTATCTATCTATCTATCTATCTATCTATCTATCTATCTATCTATCTATCTATCTATCTATCTATCTATCTATCTATCTATCTATCTATCTATCTATCTATCTATCTATCTATCTATCTATCTATCTATCTATCTATCTATCTATCTATCTATCTATCTATCTATCTATCTATCTATCTATCTATCTATCTATCTATCTATCTATATAGAGAGAGAGAGAGAGAGAGTTTCTCACTACATTACGCAGAGGGAAATCTGGCGCTGCTGCGCTGTGGTATGCATGGGAATGCCGGTATATTGTTGATTCGGATTGACATCGTTCTCGTAGACACAGGACACCTTGAAGACGCGCTTGGCAAGTACCGTTCCGTCTGTCACAGTGATTCACTTTCTACTAAAGCAGCACGTAAAAAGCTGTTTTAGCTTTATTATTACGCGAAAACATGTTTTGTTTAACTATGAGAACTTATTATTGTGTGTACGACTACATGTTACGCAAGAAGTATCACCGGGCCGCTAAAGTTGGAGGACAGACGACAAGGTTCGCGCTCGCTTTGAAACAGTTGGTCCTCTGTTCTTGCTTTTCTTCGCTTGGTCATGCATCATGGGTGAGTAAAGATGTAATATGTGTGAATGGAAACATTTTATGAAGATTTTACTTTGAGAAGGCGTTATTTGCGTAGCCATATCCACGTTTTAGACGAAGCCTCTTACAACACCAGCCAACACGAGCCTCGCAGACACATATACCGTCATTCCCATGACGGCACGGTGCCCCCTTAAGAAACTCCCATAGACGGTGGTGCCAGATTACCCTCTAGGTGTTCTAGTGAGAAACTCTCTCTCTCTCTCTCTCTCTCTCTCTCTCTCTATATATATATATATATATATATATATATATATATATATATATATATATATATATATATATATATATATATATATATATATATATATATATATATATATGACACACTGTTCTAGCACTTCAATGCAGTGAGGTAGTAGTTCCTACCCCACTGCATTGTTGTATGATTGCTTGTTGCACGACTGACAAACCCCAAAAGAATAGAAAGAGTACGGTGAGTCCTATGCTGCATGGTGGCACATCGCCGCTCTGGAGATGACTCTCCGAGTAATGCGGAAGGACAACGGCCAGCGCGCAATGGATAGCAGGAGACGAACGGAATGTGAAGCGGCGGCAGCCCTTGTCCGAGAAGCGAGAGGCGCATTCGTGGTAGCCAGCAGCTTACAAATAACCTCTCGCGTTGTTAGACGCTTAAGCGAGTTAGGTTTGCGTTAATGCCCAAGCAAGTGGATGCTTATCCCAAAATGTTCTCGTATAGAGTAGGCGCGCGGTGGTGGTGAAACATGAGAATACTGGAATGACCGCGTCAAGCATTGCTTTACTTGAACCAAAACGCGTGAAAATGTTTGCAGAGTTTAGTAGTTATACACTCTGTAGGTTGACTTAACCTTAATTGTTATCGTTTCCCCAGAAACGCTAGAGAACATATGAAATGCCGAGGGGAATGTGGGGGCAGGCGCAGTCTGGCCGTCCGCCACATTTTGCCAGAGCTTTATTGTTTTTTTCCATAGTCGCCCAACCCTCGTACAAATAAATGGCGTGTATCCTTAAGTTAATATTCCCACATTCCTAAAGTGCATTATGCTGGATGCGGTGTGTCGCCCTTCATTCTTTTTTCGTACAGGCGCGCATGCTTATCGTGGAAATGTCCAAGTAACGCAAGTAACTTTATCTTTACAAGCAGTATGAGCTTACACTGTGCCAACAGGAGGCAAATGTAACGCAAGGCAAACTATTTTCGATTATATGAGAGGGCAGACGCCAAGCGTCGACATTAAAATTTGCTTTTTTGTTTCTTGTCGCACCGGTAGAGTTCTACCAAATATAATCAAGGCATGAAAGTATAGTCGATTGCAGAGAATTTCACGGTTGGAGGTCGTGGTGAATCATTCATTAGATAATAATACTTAGGTGCTGCCGCTGTGTTCATATTATTGCCGAGCGCCAGTAGTACACGAGGATACCACCTTCAAGTTCAAACGTTGCCACATTGAGCGGCCTCATATAGGCCATTTCGAGAAATTTACATCATACCTTGGTGTTCAGCCTACACCCTAATTCACCTGGTGTATCATGCCAAAGCCACAATAGATTGACTGTAGTTTTCTGATCGAGTGCGAGGCACAGATGATTTTTTTTTCGCGATGTTGATAAAGTTCGTAACACACATCTTTTCTGAGCAAGTGATGGCAGGCAGGTAAGCTTTTTAGTGTCGGAAAAAGTGCGTGTAGATTGCAGTCACGTGTAAAGGAATTACAACGACACGCGCTGGAGAGAAAGCAGACGGGCTGAGTATAAAGAGCAGAGATAACGAAAAAATAATGAACATAAAAGAGGATGATTTGGCTCCATACGTCGTCTGAAAAACTCAAAAGATTAGTACACCAATAACGTAAAAACAAATGAAAATAAAAGACGTTCATCTTGTAAGGTAAAAGAAAGGTAAGTAGCCAGTAGCGAATCAAGTAAATGAAGGCCGTTTTCGGGAAACCTGTCACTGAGCGGTTGAAGCTTCATGAGGCTGGCAAGATTAATGGCACATGAGGTCGAACGACGTCTTGACAGTTTCGATAGTGCTCGGTGAAGCACGCCCAAGTTCTATACGATCATGATATAAAAAAGGGACGAGGCTGATCCCCACTCCCGCCCCTCTGTCATTTACAAACAATGTTCAGGAGAGGAAAAAGAATGAGCAATCGACAACAGGGTTCCAGACTTGGCTTTTTGGTTAGGCCTTCTCGCAACTTTTTTGACACGCTCTTTTCCCTTTGCGTTTTATAGACGCGCCGACCAACTTTCGTGTCGCATTTCTCTCGTTAGATTTCTAATAGACGTGTGCTACCTTCAATTTGTTTTAGATAGGTTTTGGCGGCACGGTGATTTTTGTTTTCATTAACGCTGGCAGTCCATAGTGCATCCTCGCGGTTTACTTGAAGTGAAGCCAAGAAAATGAATTTTATTTGCTTTGAATATCCTCGCTTCTTCTTATTCTCGACAATTGATCAAATACAAACTTAACGACGGGCCGCAGTCTTTCTTTTTACTTGCAGTAGCTGTCAGGGGATACTCCTCAACTGGAAAACAGCATTAGCCTTCGTGGTCAATATTGTTGAATGCACAAAAAAAAAGAGAACTACATGGCCCCCGCGTCTGCAAGATTCGATCGTGTGGTATCTGTAGTAACAGCCGAGTCCGCTACAGTAACGATAGAGCAACAGTTTTCTTTCTTCTTTGCTAACGCAAAACACAAAACCGAGAGTCTCATAGAAGCGACAAAACATGTCCATACACGCTCACTCAGAAGTTAGGTAGGCACAAGCATGTTTCGATGGAGGGCATCCAATGCGACGGCAGTCCTCGCAAAGCCTACACACTTCGCCCATAAGTTATAACATACGTCTTTGAAGAAAATGTGAGAGTTAAGATGTAGTAAATGTGTTAGTTCAAATGTGAGAGAAATAAGCATCTTCGTTGAACTTGGCGAAGTAGCTTGCTTATCTTTGACTAGATTTGCTGCATCATCAGCGAACGCCGCCATCGCATCCGTGGTCGCACAGAAGCACCGATGTCACGCCGTGGCAGCTACTTAAGCGGTCAACTGAACGAACCTTTCGTTCTTTCTAGCTATCAGCACTTCGGCTTCAGTTGTGTCGAAGCGATCAACCCAGCGGCGAGGAAACAGCCATGGCCACGCATGCCGGGACTCCCACCTTCGAAGAAAGGGACAAGTGGGAATCATATCAGGTGCGATGAAAATATTTCTTTCAAGCGTAGGATATTGCCGAGTCAAAGAAACGTCGAGCAATTCTGGTTGCCGCTCTCAGTACCGGGACTGTCGATATGCTGGCGGACCGCTTTAGGTCTATGACCTACGAAGTAGCAGTTAGCAAACTGGTTGAGCACTTGGCGCCGAAGGGCGACGAGATAGAAGAATGTAACCGGTTTTCACAAAGAATCGATAGGCTGACGAATCGATGGGCTGTTTCATTGTCGAAGTACGGAAGATGGCTAGCAGGTGCAATTTCGGCCAAGCACAAGACAGAGTGCAACGAGACACGGTTGTCTGGGGTGCACGAGAAACTGGGCTGCGTGGGAGACTAGGAAAGTAGATGCTGGCGCTGCAAGAATCGCAAGATGCGGCGCTAGCTGCGGAGATGGCGCACTCAACGTATATGGGGTGAGCGATGGGCCCAGCAATGAGGGCATCGGCGCATTACCGACAAAGCAATCGGGACAACTCTTCCTGAAGAACGAAGCCACATAGGATGGCACAGTCAAACGACATCGACCAGACCGGCTGCCTTTGCTACGGTAGCGACTGTCACAAGACTGTCAATGCATGCATGCTCCATCGTGCTGAGTGTTTTTGTTGTTGGAGAAGGGGGTACCTGGCTATAATGTGCAAGTCGAAGCCACGTTGAGCAAATGTAGCCCACTGCAAAGAACCCTCCTCGTACAGCGAAGGGTATACGGACAGTTCCTGTTGCCCCTGCGAGAATCGTCGGTAGGCCTGATTGAGTTGATTTGGCGAACGTGACAGTGGAAACTGTCACTCAAGATGCAAGTGGACACAGAATCCCCCGCGGAAATAGTAACATGGCCAACTAAAGTCTAACAATGTCGGCGTTGGCCGGGACTCGAGGAATCATCGTTGCAGCCAACTTGTTTCCTCAGTTAACTAACAGTTAAAGAAGAGTTGAGACTTCCTGTCCCCTACGCTAGGAAGACCGTCAAGGTGACGCTGGTGTGCTCGGGTGCCCCGGACCAAACTTCTCTGGGTGGGACATCATTCAAGCATTCCAGAAGGCCGGGAGCTTAGTCCTCAATTTGGGCGTCAACCACGGTAAGCTGCCATCTGCTGATGTATTTGCTAAGGCAGCCGCACTGAGGGAGGGATATGCGGATCTGTTCACGTCAGGGCTTGGATTATTCGAAGGACAACCGGTTCATTTGCAGTTGCGCGAGTGACCTGCACCGCGACTTTCCAAGGCCCGTTCTGTGCCTTACGCGCTACAAGAAACCGTAAATGAGGAAATCGGAAGGTTGGTTGGTAAGGAAATCCTTACACTGGTCGTAAGCGCCGGATAGGCGGTGGAACTCGTAGCGGTGGTTAATGATGGCTCCATACGCTTGCGCGAGGATTTTCGAACGACTGTCAGCATCGCCTGCCACACAGAACAATATTCGTTGCCAAAAATAAGGCATATATTCCCGAATCCCAGTGGGGCATAAGTATTAAGTACAATCTACTTGAAGTAATTGCGCAACACGCTACCTATAAATGAAGCAAAAAAAGAAAGTATTACTGGTGTTTACCACATCCAAAATGCTGCATCATTTTAATCTGCTGCCACTTGGGGTTGCGTCCACACCGATGATTTTTGAGATCTATCATTGTTGCGTTTGCCGAATGTAAGAGGAAATTGCGACACTTTGCCTTAATTATTTGAACGGTTTAGGGAAGCCGGCGTTCACACACACACGTAAATGCGGATTCCAGCAACAAGAATTGGAATTCCTGGGTCATCCCATAAGCACGGAAAGTCTCAGGCCCAAAATGCAGCTGCAGGCACGAAAGTGCTGCCGTGGACGGAGCACCTGTCAAGTGAAGACAGTGCGCCTTCATCTTGCGGGAGGGGGGGGGGAGAGGGGGGGCAATAGCACGCCAAGCGCCCCAGGTTGCCTGTTTCATGTTGACGTATTATGCCATGCGCGGTGTTGTATATACGGATCCTAAAACGTGCTAGCGCTCTCGGGTGTTTTTAGGAAAGTTGACATGCAAGCAGTTGACATGTTAGCATTATCCTTCTCATTTAAATAAGGTTGCAGACTAGCATTACCTTGGTTTAGACAAACGAAAATTTGATATTTCAGGCTAAAAGGAAACGGCTGCCACCAAAGTTCCGAGGCCCTCCATGAACGAGGATGCTAAAGCCAGGGCAACAGCTGATGATAATGAAGATAATAATGAATACTTATGTTTCTTGCAAATACTGCTATTTCTCATGCTACATTTCCAGTTTTCAATTGCGTCTCGTTATGACAGCTTGCATGATTGATCAATTTCTACACTGCTATAAAGGTGAATGCAGGCTAATTATTGCGCTAATATTTTTCTACTTTGCGGGGCTGCATAATCATGCCGATAACATGAAAAAATGCCCCAATATTCGTATACCTGTGATTCGAAGACCTCTAATATAGCTCGCCTCATAGTACACAGTGTTGCATAGGAACTTGAAAATCAGTTAAGCAATTGAAAACTCCTGGAAAAGTCGGCGAACAGCGCTGCGAAATTGTTGGCAGGCCGCTTCTTGCCCGCCGCAAGATGGCCGCCACCGGCTTCACCCTAGCTCATATGCCGGCATAGGCGACTTTCACTCCAGCAGTTTCTCTTTAACCCCCTTGACTGCAACCCACGTGTTGTAGCGAAGCTGCGCACATTTCTTGGTATGATTAAATATTACAACCTATTTTCGGGGAGCATAGTTACAGTACACTCACTGGTATACGAGTTGCTCAGAAACAAGGCGCCTTAGAAAATGGAATCAAGGCGAAAAGATTCATTCAAGACAGTGCAGCGGTTGATAAAGGGGGTGCATGTTACGGGCACACAAGGATCCCAGCAACTCGCTTATCTTGGAAGCATCGTGATGCGGCGCCGGGGCAGTGGGTTTCTTCGATTTTCCACTTCTGGCTACCCTACCCGCGGGCTGCCAGAGCCAGCCAGAGCGTCTTCGTTTTTCTCGGGTTGCTCCGCCCACTGCGCGACGCACTTCCGCCGGAGGTTCATTTTGCTCGGGCTGGACGGCTCTGTCTATCCGCGGGCTGCCAGAACCTGCCAGGACAATTTTGGTCTGGCTGCTCTGTGGAAGTTCTCTGGCTAGCAGGCGACTAAAACAGCCGATGGGCGCTCGCCGCCATCTTTGCGGGGACTTCACGGATTGCAACGCGGGCGCTTGAGGACTTAAAATTTACCTCGCTCAGCCAACTGTCTACGGTCATCTTCGCATTTCCTTACTTCTAGCGTTATCTTTTTAGGTGATAACGCTCCGTTCAGCATTGCGAAGCGGTGTGATACGAGCAGTGGTGAACCATCTGAAGGTTTTGTGTGTGCGTGCGTGCGTCTGTATGTGTGTGTGTGCCCCCTGATGGCTTCTTCGCAGCGGTGATCAGCGCGCCGCACACTCATGCGTGCATGTTATCTGTATCGTCTTCCACACAAATTGTAGACGCTCATTCACACATTCCGGTACATTTTGGTTTCGTCTTTCTCTGGTGGCGTTCCTTTTCACATATCTCCCTTTCCCCTTTCCTCTGTCTCTCTATCTCGCGCTTATGTATATATCTCCTTTCTGTGCAGTTCGCGAAGGCTTTGCAGCTAGCCTGTGTTCGCTCCGTCTCTCCTTCGTATGCTTAGGTGGCAGCTCGAAACCGAAATGTGTTCGAACTGCAGGCCATTGATCTAAGAATACACTCATTGCACTCGGTACATTAGACAAAAGTACACTGGCTCATTGCTCTTATGATCGCGACTAGTGTTTTTTTTTTCGTGTGAAACGTTTCACTGGTCACAGGCGGCGTGCATTTTCAGGCGCCAGCCGCGTCCCCAGCTCCTTAGGGTCAAAATGAGAAGCCCCATCAGCCACAACAAACTTTCTGAAAGCGAAGCAGGTCGGTATGAAATTTTATGTGTATGAGACGTACCCGATTGCCTGCTTTTTCATGTCTTGTGATGACACACCACATTTATTATTATTATTATTATTATTATTATTACTATTATTATTTATTGAAGGACACAGGCGAGGAACACATCTCTCGACTGTGGTGTGATTTATTCTTATTCTTTTATAAAATAGTGACGTGTGCGAGAACCGCCGCTTGGCAGAAAGGAATTCCACAATATATTTACAATTTCACTGTGGAATACGTAATTATGGAAATTACATGAAACTCACCGTAATGTTCTAGTCCTCTTAGCGACTAATTGCTGTATAATTTGTTTCGGGATAGTTTCGATAACGCAAGAGTTACAGCCGTTTTCTGTAGCCATACTCCATACATTGACGGCCATCTAGAAGGCGGGAATCGTGTAACTTTTACACCTTCAAGGTGACCTAACTAATTAGGGCAAGTAAGTAAAACACTGCGTAGTGACAGTTGTCCTAGCAGCCAATTTCAGTATGATTCGTTTTGGCACAGTGTCAATAAAGCAGGAGTTACAGCGGTTTTCTGTAACCATACTCCCTCCATAGACGCTGATGTATTGGCAGCATGCGGGAATTCTGTAACGTTTACAATTTCACTGCGAAGTAACTAATGGTGACAATTAAATGAAACTCAGTGTAGCGATAGCGTCGTCTTAGCGACCAATATAAGTCTAACTTTTTCTAAGATAACTGCATTAGATTGAGAGCTACAGAGCATTCGCGAGAAACGGGAGAGAAAACTTCTTTCGTGTCGACGGGACAGCGTAGGCGAACGGACATCGACAACCGCCGGAAGTTTCCTGCATAGAAGGATACAGCGCTGGGCCCTTTTACTCGGTGGTTATAAGTACACACCAGGGAATGATATAATTGTGGCCGCCACTTTGAACCATTTTCCTCTGCAACGGCCACACGACAAGAAATTAAGGTCAATGTTGAACGACCAACGCGAACACGTGCTGTTCAGACCATCTGATGGCTGGACTAGTGTCGTCGCACGATTTGGCCAAAGTGACTGCACGTAATGTCATGCTCAGGTACCGTGAATGTAACGTTCACGGCGGCTGGTTGAGTAAACCGCCATCAGCACAGGAAACACTGCAGCCATTCTTCTAAAAGAGAGATGAGTTGACATGCAGCCACGGTATTGCTTACTGGAGCTATCTGGCTGTGATACCTGCCGCGGCGCGGAAACCCATGCTTCAGCTACTGCACGATACTTGTCAAAGCATGACTCCAATGAAACATCGGGCTCGTTCACTTTCGTAGCACCCCAGATTTCACAAAAATATTCAGGCTGCAGTTCACGCTCGCGCAGCGTGCCAAGAGAACTGCAGCGTGCCAGCAGCATGATGCACTTCACTTTTGGATAATGTGGTATGCCAACAGTTTTCACCAGCAGGTGCAAACCCCGCATCCATGCACCCGGAGTGCAAATGTGGCGCAAGAGCTATGGTGAAGACTCTAGCTAGAAGCCAGCAGTGGTGCAGACTTCGAGGGGCGCCCACATGAGCACGGTCATGAAGGAGTGCGGGGAGTTGCATAAGCGCCATGAGGATCAACTAAGGCACCGCAGACAATGCCAGCTGCAGCCATCGGCGGTTGAGGAACGAGCTGAGTGAAGGAAGTGAGCTATTCGCTCCTCCGAATGAAGTGCAGACCCCACAGCAGGCACCGCCAAGTCTGGAACCACGACAGAGCCCGAAACGAGCACCGCCAGGGCTCGAACTCTGGCAAATCCAGTTCGCAAATCAACGAGGCGCCGGAAAGTGCCAAGCTGTTTATAAAGGGGAAGTACTGATGCATTGTCGGCAAACACCGCTAGCGGATGCGTGGCCGCATGGTAAACAGACGCCGCTCCGTGCAGGCTACTTCAACGGTCAACTGAATAAGCCTCTCGTTCATTGGCTATTGGCACTTCGGTGTCAATTACTTCAAGACTCAGGCGCAGTTATGGGCTTCAGTGTATACATAGTTCAAAGTATGTGGGCTAATTACGGTGTTTAGAATAAATCATTTGAGCAAGCGCGTCAGAGCTTTATAACTGTGATTTAATAACACCGTCTAATTTAGGCAAGTCTGTCGTGGGGAATATATACATATACTAAGTTAAAGTAAAAGATTTACAAAACTTTACGGCAGCAGTCATGTAAAGTAAACGTATCTGGTTCAATTATACTCGGTGTGGACAATTTCTATAGCGACTGTTTGAGCACGATAAATGCGAGAAAGGGTTTCAAACGGGTAAGCTATATGTGGGCCGCGTTTTACAGTCTGCGGTTTAATTACACGCAACTTAATTTCTGAGCGCAACTGCTCGAAAAAAAAAGCAATTTCCCCAAAGTTTGGATGTGATCCGGGTAGGTCGTACAATTAAGTCTGCGTTTTTTTTACTCTTTTGTCTTTGACAATATACCTGCTCTTTCATCCGGCGCAAACATTAGTTGTAGATATTGTCATGAGTACCTCATTTATATTCTTACTGAAACAAAGAAATGGGTGGTATCATTCCGTTATACTGTAGCGAAAGAACTTCGACAGAGCTTTTTTCGAGCATGGCTAAATTACCTATATTTCAAACCATTTAATTACGAACATCGGAAGAGAACTGAAGAGAATAAGGTGCTTCATATTTGCTCGTAAAAGTGCGCGATCGCGATTTGACATTAGCGAGTGCGTTAATGAAAAATTATGTCAGTTTCCTATACAGAGCGAAAGTGTGCGCGGCAGTTAGTAAAGCCCGAGAACTCTCCCTCCTTTGCTTCCCTCCATCTCACTTCGCTCTATAAATGAAAATATATCTTTTTGAAAGCTCCCGTGGCATTTATTATTTATTTTTAACACTTTTCGAATACCGGCGAAACAAATGAACGAACGCGAGAAAAAAAATACATTTCCATTTTTAAATGACATGAGCAGCTGGCGCCTCTTAGTGCTGGGCTGTCAGATAAATAAAAGTGACACTCATGTGAACTTTCCATATTCTTCTGCAGTGCTTAGCTGCACTACTAGTCAAACAATCTTATAACTATGCCCGGAATTTGAGGATATATGCCAGGCAATAGCATTGTTCAGCAATGCAGATAAATTTGCAGAAGAAAAAGGAAATGTTAAATATCGTGGCAAGAGATCAAGAAATTGTGGTGGGGCGCTAGGCTCCGATGTCTATGCACTCCGGAACCTACACGTTTATCCAGGTAACTTACTCTCGTGGGATCCTGATCACGAGAATGAAGTTCACCCGCCACGGTCGCTCAGTGGCTATGGTGTTAGGCTGTTAGGTCGCGGGATCTAATCCTGGCCACGGCGGCCGAATTTAGATGGGGGCGTAATGTGAAAACACCCATGTACTTAGATTTAGGTGCACGTTAAGGAAACCCAGGTGGTCCAAATTTCCGGAGTCCCCCATTACGGCGTGCCTCATAATCAGATTGTGGTTTTATCACGTAAAACCCCATAATTCTTTTCTCTTTTGAAAATAAAATTTACAGAAGAGGAAAGATGGGTTGGAGCGCATACGACAGGCATTGTCAGATTATGACCTGGAGCTTACTGCTATCATTGAAAAGAAAATTATGTGATAATTTCCTTCTACCGGCGCTAACATATGGGGCAGAAGTTTGGCGGTTAACAACGAATATTGAAAACGAGTTAAAGACCACACAAAGGGTGATGGAACGAAACATGTTTGACGTAACGTTAAGAGACATGAAGAGAGCGGTGTGAATGAGAGAGCAAACGGGGATATAGCCGATATTCTAGTTGATATTAAGAATATAAGTGGAGCTGTGCAGGCCTTGTAACGCGCAGGACAGATAACCGGTTGTCTATTCGAGTTGCAGAAAGTATCCCAAGGGAAGTGAAGTACAATTGAGGACGCTAGAAAATTAGATAGGGTGATGAAACTAGAAAATTACAGGCACCACCTGGAAGCAGGTCGCGCAAAACAGGGGTAATTGCAAATCCCTGGGAGAGGCCTTGGTCCTGCAGTGGACATAAATATAGGCCGGTGATCGTAGCGATGTACAATGTGCCTTGCTACGAAGCCAGCCCTTGTTCTTGATTTTTAATTTTAATGTCAGCAAAGGTGACACAATTATGAAGATCTCCTACAGGTCAACGACACAGAACATCCGCCCCTCTTTTTGGCAAGTCTGTCTTCTTCGAGCTCTCGCGTTTGGGCGTGTGCCCATTAGCCTTAAAAACTGTATAGTGTTGTTCAGTGTGGTTGCTCGCGCTGGTAGCAACCAATGACGTAAAAATGGAATCGGTAAACATAATATAGGAAAATGTAAAATTTCCCGTTCCTGAACAATGTTAATACTCTGCGTTATTTAATTGATGATCAGCGCAGTTGAAACCGTTTACACGCAGCAACATCTTTCTTGGTGCCAACAGTGACGAGGTAAATGCGCGCGCCAGGGTAACTGAATAAAACCGTGCGGTAGGTAAAGGTTATATAAATTTAAGGCATACGCTGTGCCTTCCAGAGTGTGCACTATTTGCTCAGATACCTAACGGTAAAAACAAGGAATGCATGTACACAATCGTCTTTGACGGCTGCTTTGCCTGTAGTCGCAGGGTATCGAACCTCTAAGGCAGATAGTATGCCACTTGAGAGTTTTGTTTCGAGTTGGTTGTACCTTCTGTGAGGAGGCGTTTTTTCGTTCACTTAGGTTACATTTTTTTTTTCATTTCACGTTACAGGGACAAGTAGGCAATGGAAAAGCCGCGCAAGACGGCGTGAGGGGATGTTGGTCCGGTATAGCACCGGATGCAGCAGTAGGTGGCGTAACATATATTGTCACATGCAGCAGTTTTAAATTGCAAATCTTAAAACGTAAAAAAGGAAGGCAGTGTCTGCGTACTATAAGCAACATCTACAAGGACGCTACGGGCATATAGGGAAGACAGACACTACCTCCTCAACTATAGTTTCCCTCCCGTGATTCCTGCGACTCCGTGCAGTATTGCTCCATGTAAAATGAAGAAATAGAAGCAGGAATTGATGTGCCAAACCGGACCCTACTTTATGACTCTTACCCGCTGGACACAATAATTTATCTTGTTGAGCAGGTCTTGGCACAGAAGGCAGGAAGGGGTGCCAGTCTATCTCAAAATACCAGAATGTCATAGTTAAGGGGCATAGTTGCTTATGGGAAACATGACAAAGGACATACAAGAAGAGAGACACCGCAAGCATCCGTACAGAAGTGACTGCAGCGAGGGTAATACAGGCTGCATCTTTCGATGTTGTTTGACCTGTGACAATAAGAAGTTTCCGAAATAAGGCGGAAACAAAGGAGAAGCCAAATAAATAATAAAAAGGCACTTCTCAGACCAGTGGTCGTAGTACTGCAGGTTCACGCTATAGCGCTGTATTCCCTATTATAAAAGGAGCTTTCCATTGCTTACGACTATTGCTCCTGAAATTATAACACACAGGATAATGTATTTCATGTCACCGTTCCTCGCCGCCAAGGGGAAAATGATTTAAATGCAAACAACTCTCCGAAATGAGCCCGCAATTCTCTATGAGGCCAGCGGGAGATATCCATAAACATACGTCATAACACTTTCATAGTGTTGTTGAGTACACCAACAACGATGCCTGCATAGTTGTGTTGATGATATTGACGCTATTGACTTGTGTGTAGCGCCACAGGTTCTATTTCTTTAACGTTCAATAACTCCATGATCACTTTACAACAACAGCAATAAAATTTCACAATTTTTTAAATTGTGTGAGTGGAGAGATCAAGATATTATTGTTCAGAATGATTGAAAACCTAGTGCTTTACACTTGGAGTTTATTTAGACTGTATGAAGGAGACTGTATGAGCTAGTGATCACTTTTTGCAAGTGTTCATATAGTTATTTCACGCCTACCGTCATCCCTTAATAAAGAAACTATGTTGGCACTGAAAAAAGAGTGCTCTAACAATTTTCGAGGTGTTCTCCATCGTTATAACGTCAGAAAGCATCAAAACTGTTTGATCCAAAGCAGCGACAAAGGCTGGGCGATGACGGCATGATATTTGAAAAAACAGTAAGTACGGAAATTTACTATCCTTTCATGAACAAGGGTCAGGTTGGAGTAGTTAGGAGTGGTAAATTAGCTGTTAAGTTGTCACAATTTCTCCAGCATGTCAAATTATGTTCTCGCACGTGTCCCCCAGCATAAAGCAGTTCATCTCACTATAGAGCGAGTGAGTAAAGACTTTATTTGAAAACAAGGTTTAAGTTCTCGAGCTGTAGTCATTTACCATGTTTAGGTATGAACCTTATTTGTGCATGCTTCCATTGCAAGGGAATAGAACCTGTTTCCCAACAGCGCTTGAAGTACTCTGTTAGGGCAGTAATAGATGCGTCGTCTAGATTTCGGAGGGCCTTATTTGTTATGCCATCAGGGCCTGGCGCAGATTTAGTTCGGAGTTTCAGCAAGACGGCTCGTATTTCAACCTCTAGAATGGGTGCGTCTAGTTTAAGATTATCTGGACCACCGTATGGCTTCTGGGGGATTAGTGCATCTGTCCCTATGTTCCGGGTTCTGAGCTCTGTCAGGAGCTCGTCGTTTGTGCCATGGTGTTGGTGAGTGATCTTATTGAGGTATTTCCTCTGCTCGGATTTGCCCTTGTCCGGGTCCATAAGATATCGGGGCAGATTCCACGTTTTGGGTAGACCGAGTTGTCCTTGCATGCTGTCGCGTACCTTCTCTCATTGGTGTTTGTCTAATTGGTTAGCGCATTCCTCGATTTCCATGTTGATTTGCGCGATGCGCAAGCGGAGAGTACGCTTTAGTTTGTTCTTTTGCCAGCGGGTTTGCATGCTCTTTTTGGCTTCTCACAAGTGTAGGAGGCGGCTATCCACCTCGACCAGAATATCGTCTTCAGGCATTTCCCCCGTGGCGCGTTTCACGCAATCTCTGATATCCGCGATCCAGGCGTCGAGATCATTTATATGTTCGGTGGCGGTGTCTCCCGAATCTGGCGGAAGCGGTCCCATCCCGTGAGCGAGACTCGTTTGCCCTTTTTGCTGGGTGGACCAACCTGAATTTGGATTTCTATGATATAATGATCGCTACTGAGGCTTTCCCTGGTATTAGCTCAATCATAGTTGCATATGTTTTGATGAAAGTTAGGTCAGGAGTGGTGTCAACACTGACACTATTCCCTATACGGGTGGGTGTCTGGGGGTCTGTGATGAGAGTCAGTCCCTGTTGTTGTGCTTCTAGCTAAAGATTACGACCTTTGAATATCTCTGTGCGGTATCCCCATGCAGTGTGGGGGCGTTAAAGTCACCTAATAATAACATGGCTTTTTGTTGGGACATTCTGAGAGCCTTCCTGAATAGAGTTCTTACTTGTGGCGTCGGCACTTTGGGCTACTATAGACATTAAGGATGAATATGCTTCCATACTCCTTAGGTTTAGGGATGAGTTCAATGAAGACGTGGTCTATGTCGACTCCCTCAATATCATGTTTAATGACTGTTAGATTTCTGTAAACTAGAATAGCGGTGGTGGAACCCGACCCAGAAGCATTATAGGATTTGTACCCTGCCAATTTTGCATGGCCTCCCGTCGTCTCCTGAAGGGCAATGATATCCAGGGCCTCCTTGCCCCGAACGAACTGCTGAAGAATCTTGTACTATAGAACCTTGCCACAGAATCTTGTACTTCTCATTTCACTCATGATACGTCAAATCACGCCGCACGTTCCACTTTTTTTGGCTATTTTAGACAATAGCTTACACAGAGGCAAATTCAGATTAGACATATGAAGTCTAAGTGTGGCTCCTTGCTAGGGTTTTAAAAGCATGCATATATATATATATATATGTTCCACGTCCGCCGCCAAGGTTTGCGAGTGGTGGCGCTGGCTAACACTCCCAAGGTTCTACTAGGAAACATAAATACCCAAGAAAGTGGATGGTTAAAAGGCGCCGCGGTAGCTCAATTCATAGAGCACCGCACGCGAAATGCGAAGGTTGTGGGCTCGTGTCCCACCTGCGGCAAGTTGTTTTTTTCATCCACTTTCATCTCCATTAATTTATCGCCCCTTTATTTCATTCACAACGGACAAGTAACTTCCCCTATGTTGTCCTCGGTGTCTGTGTTGGTTGGCTACTGACTATATATATATATATATATATATATATATATATATATATATATATATACATATATACATATATATATATATATATACATATATATAGTCATATCATGAGAAACCAACAAACCCTGACACCAAGGACAACACAGGAGAAATTAATGGAAATTAAAGTGGATGAAATGCGAAGGTTGTGGGTTCGTTTCCCACCTGCGAGAAGTTGTTTTTTCATCTACTTTATTTTCCATTATTTATAGTTTCTTTATTTGATTTATTAATAACAAGTAATGTCCCCTATGATGTCCTTGGTGTCAGTGTGTGTTGTCTTCTCATGATATGACTAATAAAAATCGGGACCCTCGGTTAACCCCCTCTCTTCTCGTTTATATATATATATATATATATATATATATATATATATATATATATATATATATATGTGTGTGTGTATGTGTGTGTGTGTGTGTGTGTGTGTGTTTGACGGATGCCTCCGGACCAGAGTCGATTTGGTCTGGCTACCTAACGCAAAGGGGATGAAGCTACAATCAAGCTTCGTGCTGTCAGGTCTCTGTGGTGCGACAACCGCCTTTAAAAATGCGGAGCTATAAGAAGCTGAGTTTTACAAGTTTCATTTTGCTGCTACCGACAAAACTGATTGAATCCCACCATCCGGAAAAATTAAACGAAGGTGTATAAAAGCGTCCTAACACGCGCATGCTTTAGTCGGCAATATCTGTGCGATTATGATGCACCCCCAAATCAAACCTGCACTCAGATTTTTTAACCTCTTGGTACAAAGGCGTTTGAACCCAAATCTAACGCACACTAAACTTTATAACAGAAAAAAATATATAGTGCGATGGTGACTCTGGAAATCAAAAGTATATATGAAATGTTGAAATATGAAATATATGAAATATATGAAATAAATGTTTGTCTAGGCTAAGGTTTAGAGAGCGTAAACACAGTAATATACTCATGCTCACAAAAATATAAAAATACAAGTGTGAAAAACAGCGAAGGAAAGCAGGTCAATAACATCCTTATACAATGTTTCTACAAGAAATTCAGCAATTCTTCGCGAAAAGCGTCACGATCTCTTATGCTCGCAATGTTATCAGGAAGGCTGTTCCATACGGTTATGACACGTGGCAGTGCTGATGCGTTAAATGACAGTGTATTACCGGATATGCGCATGAAACTATGGCTATTGTTAAGGCGACGTGACGTGCGCGCTGGTACTTCAAGCGGCAACACATGAGCTCGATTACCATGGACGTATCTATGGAAAAGGCAAAGAAGACTTATCGTGCGACGAGTTTCAAGTGGCTGGAGCGAAATATCTGCTTTGATCTTGGTCACGCTGCAAGTTCTGTCGTAGTTACTTGTGATGAAGCGCGATGCCCTGTTCTGAATTTTTTCTAGCATATCAACTAAATAATTTTGATGTGGTGACCATACTGATGACGCAAATTCTAACTGTGGGCGAACAAAAGTCTGATATGCTAATTTACGAACTGTAGCAGGGGATTTACGCAAGTTCCGTCGAAGATAACCCAGAGTTTTCGAAGCTTTTGCACAGATAGCCGTTATATGTGTACTCCATGAAAGATGAGTTGTGAGTTCAATGCCAAGGTACTTGTAGGACAATGTCGGAGGTACGGCGGTGTTATTTAGGACGTAGGAAAAGTGAGAGTTTGAATGTTTACGCGAGAAGGACATAACTTTACATTTGTCTGAGTTCAGGGTCATCTGCCACGTACTGCACCAGAAACTGACAAGGTTAAGGTCGTTCTGCAATACTAAATGGTCATCAGATGTTTTTATTGTACGGTATAAAATGCAATCGTCGGCGAAAAGCCTTATCTGGGATGATATGTTTTGTGGAAGGTCATCAATGAAAATTAAGAAAAGAAGAGGACCAAGGACACTGCCTTGCGGTACGCCAGATGTAACGTCAGAAGTAAGCGATGAGTGGTTATTAACAACAGTGAACTGTTGCCGCAAGGAGAGAAAGTTTCGGAGCCAAGATAAAGTTAATGAATCCAGCCGGAGCGCGGATATTTTTGAGATGAGGCGACAATGAGCGACACGATCAAATGCTTTGGAAAAATCTAAGAATACACAGTCAGTCTGCTGTTTGTTATTCATGCTGGAATGTAATTCTGTTGTAAATTCAAGCAACTGAGTTTCACAAGATAAGCCTTTTCTGAATCCATGCTGGTTAAAATAAAAAAAGTTATTTGATTCTAAATGGCGGTAGATATGCGATGCTATGATATGTTCCAGTAGTTTACAGCAGATGCATGTTAATGAGATGGGACGGTAATTTCGCGGAGAGTACTTGTTATCTCCCTTGAATACAGGGATAACCTTTGCGATTTTCCAGTCCAGGGGTAGTTCGCCATATGCTAAGGATTTCCTAAAAATATGACACAAAATTTGGCTTGAAATTGTAACGGTATTTTTTAGTATTTTGGAGTTGATATTGTCTATACCGGAAGATGTGGGTAATTTCAGATTATTTATTAAAGACGAAATGCCATCTGCTGTAATATCTATTGGTTCCATAAAAGGATATTCAAAGTCGGGAACTATGGGAACAGTGGAACAGTCTTCCTGTGTAAAAACAGATGTGAAAAAATTGTTAAACGCTACCGGACAATCAGCGTCAGACAGAGGGCTTTCAGCATCATCATGTAGCACAATATTGCGGACAGTGTTAGCTGGTGATATGACTTGCCAGAATTTTCTGGGATTGTTGATTAAAAGAGATGGCAGGTCACGTGAGAAATATTTGTCTTTGGCTGCGCATAGCTCTTTGCAGTAAAATGTTAGAAAATCACTGTATGTTGCCCAAGATGAGGCTTGATTGTCCCTTCTGGCCGCCCGATACAGACGCTTCTTTTTGTTTCTTAGTGTTCGAAGGTGCTTTGTAAACCAAGGATTAGATCTGTCATTCGCTATAACGATTTTTGGCACGTAAGTTTCTACAAGAGCTGTTAATTTTTTCTTAAAAAGTTCCCAGCTGTCGTTTACCGATCTTGAATTAAAGAATGGCAGAAACACTTCACTAAGAAAGATAGCCAATTCAGCATTAATATTTTTATAGTCGGCCCTATTGTAATCTCTAATACTTTTAGTCTGGACCTGATAGAAAGTTTGTGGAATATTAATGTCAAATTGAAGAATTTTGTGATCGCTCAAGCCATCAATGTAAGCAATAGGCCCGGTGGTATCAGGTGCGGAAGTTAATACTAAATCTAGGATGTTGGGACCACGGGTGTGATGATCGACTGTCTGGGTTAGGTTGTAATCTAGTGTTAAGTTAATAAATTCAGCAGAGGAGCGGCATGATGATGACAGATTTGGCCAATCAATAAGTGGAAAATTGAAGTCTCCCAGGAGATAAACAAGAGCCGTGGAACATTGTTGAGTAGCACGTGTAATGCTTTCACGCAGTACATCGAGAAACGAGTGGTCAGCGTCGGGCGGCCGATAACATGTGCCCACTAGGACGCGGGCAGAGGCTGTTGCGCACGCGACCCAAACTATTTCAGCTGGGGAATTGGTATCTACGAGAAAGGACGAAATGCAGGTTTTTATAGCAATCAGGACACCACCACCCCTCTTGCCACTACGGTCATGCCTGTAAATGTTGTATTTGTTACTGTTGGAAAGAAGTTCTTCGTTAGTGATGTCTGTGTGCAACCACGTCTCAGTTAATGCTACGATATCGGGATCGCCATCTTCCATATAAGCACTCAATGCATCGCGCTTGTTTAGTAGGCTGCGAATGTTTGTGTAAGATAACGACAGCGTTGACGTTACGGAAGATTGCGATTTCTTAGCTATACCAGCAAATGTTGCTTTCTTTAGCTACAGGATTGACGGCACAACTGTGTCGGTAGCGCGGTCATAAACATAGGTGGTGTCATTAATACGAACCTTATCTATTGCAAGTTTGAAAGGCTGTTTTCTTGTTTTGGCAAATTCAATTAATTTTTTCCTTGCTTGCCTTGTGGACAAAGAAAAATCTTCACGTATGGAATACTCAGTACCTTTTAGCTTGTGCGCAAGTGCGAGGATATTCTGCTTGTCCTTAAAAAGGGCTAATCGTGCTATGATGGGCCGACGTTTCTCAGAAGAAAAACGCCCTAATCTATGCACGCGCTCAAACTGTGCGTTCACCATAGTAAGGCCAAGCTGTTCACAGCAAAACTGTATTATTTTTTGTTCAGACGCAGCCCAGTTTTCGCCTTGCTCATCATCAATACCAAAAAACAGTACATTACATCGTCGCATTCTGTTTTCTGTATCATCACATCTTGAAGTGAGAGAGTGAAGTTGGTCACATAAACTGCGTAACTCGTTATTTGGCTTCGAGATTTGAACACTATCGAGAGATGCAACCGTGTTTTCGAGTGCATCTATCCTTCCAGCTAAGCAATCTACTCTGGCATCTGTGGCTTCTTGCCGTTCCCTGACACATTTAAGCTCATTTAGAATAGCTGACTGTCCCGCTTCAAGTCTGCGCACAGTCTCAAGAACGGAAGCAAGCGTTTGAGCGATGGCTTTTGTGTCAGGGCCCGGGTTTTGTTCAACATCCCCAGAAAGTAAAATCAACCAGCTACCTATGGAAGGACATACGCTCGACAAGAGTAATGACACCAGGCACAATTTATCAGACAGCACTTCGGGGCACGACACCGCAATGAGGCAATAGTTATCAGTCTTAATACATGAAGCGCCAGGGCGGTAACTGACCTGTAAATACAGCAGCGGTAAGTGCCCCATTTCGGCGTAGGTGTCGTGCCCAAAGCGAGCCGTGACCGGACGCTGCTTATATCCCCTCTCGTGCGCTGCGATGATAGCGGTACAAGATCCAGGTTGCCAGCCCATTCCATGGAAGCGCTCCGAGTCTAGCGGGTTGAATGGGGATCCAGGCGCCGATGCGAGTAGAGCACTTGAAGGCGGGAGCCAGCACCCAGTGGACGAAGCACGGACGCCACATAAAATGGCAGCCTGTAAATACAGCAGCGGTAAGTGCCCCATTTCGGCGTAGGTGTCGTGCCCAAAGCGAGCCGTGACCGGACGCTGCTTATATCCCCTCTCGTGCGCTGCGATGATAGCGGTACAAGATCCAGGTTGCCAGCCCATTCCATGGAAGCGCTCCGAGTCTAGCGGGTTGAATGGGGATCCAGGCGCCGATGCGAGTAGAGCACTTGAAGGCGGGAGCCAGCACCCAGTGGACGAAGCACGGACGCCACATAAAATGGCAGCCTGTAAATACAGCAGCGGTAAGTGCCCCATTTCGGCGTAGGTGTCGTGCCTTACTCGCTTTACTTATCTTACTTACTTATCTTATCTTACTTATCTTACTTACTCGCTTTACTTTACTTAATCGCTTTACTTATCCTGTGAATGCATGTATAGATATTTATATTCTCTACTCCTGTACTGCTTTACTTATCTTGTGAAAGCCTGTATTGATGTTTATATTATTTACTCCTGTTGAAACACTTACTTTGTGTCCCCCCTTACCCAATGCCCTTAAATGGGCCTGTAAGGTATTTTAAATAAATAAATAAATAAACATGTAGAGTTTACATTCACAGAAGGGGGATTTATTTAAGCTTGATGTTCGTCATCGCTAATCTTAATTCAGTCGTCAGATAGCTTCTTATCGCTATACTTGGACTGCATAATGCCGTCCCCTGTGCGGTCCCCCGTGTTCTATATTACGCAGTGCTTTAACGACTCCTTATCAATCGTGAACAAGATCTTGCACTACATCTAAACTCGACACTTCACTAGTTCCTTCTCTCTGACCGCTCGCAACACGTGAAGTGACTCTCTTGCACGTAAAATAAGTCATCTTTTGAATAGAGCCTTCTTATTAAAGCCTGAAAGTAGCATGTCGTCATCGATATCTTTCGTGACTGCCGTCATCCTCTGAGGAAAATGGCGATGACGCAGGCTCCTACGATGGATGTAGCTAATGCTGTGAGTTCAGTTTGGTTTTGTATGCATCGTTAACACGGAGGCGATTTCCGCACCCCTTTCATGAAAAAAAAGGGGCGCGTTAGCATCGTGTAAAAACAGTAATTCTTCATTGTAAGCTGTCGTTTTCACTTCAATAACTACGGAAGGCAGGCCAGAAGTTGACGTTTTCTGCTGGAGTTTCCGCCCTTGACCTCCACTCACCATCGAATAATCCAAAAATTTGAATTATCTGGACAAGACATAATGGAAGTCCAATATTTGAACCTAATATATTTTTGTCCATAGCGAAGATATCATCAAGCACAATCACTTTTCATATTTTATTGAATCCTTGGGCTGGTTTAAGAGTGCAAGAGCCGAGTTGCGTTGAACGCGTTGAAATGCTCAAGCAGACATAGGATAATAATATAATAATATATGGGGTTTTACGTGCCAAAACCACTTTCTGATTATGAGGCACGCCGTAGTAGGGGACTCCGGAAATTTCGACCACCTGGGGTTTTTTAACGTGCACCTAAATCTAAGCACACGGGTGTTTTCGCATTTCGCCCCCATCGAAATGCGGCCGCCGTGGCCGGGATTCGATCCCGCGACCTCGTGCTCAGCAGCCCAACACCATAGCCACTGAGCAACCACGGCGGGTAGACATAGGATCGTCAGCTAAAATAAAAAGATTGTGAGCGCCGCCTTTATACTACCGCCATTTCTCATTCCTAGATATTACGCATGCCCCTGCGTTCACACACAGCTTTGAAATAGCTCGGGCTCTGCTTTCACCGTTTTCTCGCAGCTCAATATACTTATCCTTGTGCGTAGACAAATAAACGGTAGTGATTTGTCTTTAAGGACGCTTATCGCTGCGCCAATTGAAACACGTAATGTCGTACATTCATAATTACTCAGAAAACTTAAAGTAAACAAAAATCACTCTAATTCTGCCTTATTTGCCAAGGTGTGTACTTCTTTCTCTTCCTCTCCTCCTTTCATCAGTTAACAACTTTTGTAGACGTATAGTGCCACGCACTCGTTCTTTCTTTCTTCTTTGGTCTTTTTTGCCTTTACTTAGAGAACAAGGGGAAGACGGGGGTGGTCTCAATTACTGCATTCAGTGCGCTCTGATATTTTCTTGTCGTAAAACAAAAATTTGCATTACTTATGACGTATTAATACAAAGTCATATTACAGTTAAGAGTTATTGAATTAGGCATGTCACATTTTACTGATATTTATGAAGGAATATCACTCCGTATGCACAATGCGCGATGCTGTAGAAAATAATAAGATACCACTATTACCACAGCTTTGCGCGTCAGCACACAGTCTAGCGCTCTGCAGAAACAAGTATAATGTATCATCACACAGGATCAACATACAGAATCAATAAAGGGGACACTAAGACATTATATAATAAATATACTGACGATAATAACTAAAAAATGAATGTTTTCCGCTATGTCAGCGATGTCCTACTTCTCTTCGAACGAGCGCCGTGAGTTAGTCTTCTCTTTCAACAGCAAATGTTAGAAGTGGTTTCACGCCATAGTTGGGTGCTGCTTTCGGCTTGTCTACATTTGTCCTTCCTCCGTCACGACAATGTCAGTGCATTTGCAAAACAGATCTGCGAGACCTCACTTTTTTACGCTGTTGCACGCTCAAACACAATGTGTTTGAACTAATCCGCGTGAAGCCTTAAACAATTTACGCGTGCTCTCCGACAACACAACCAACTTAGTAGTGTTTACTGTCCTGTTGAGTAACTCAAATTATTTTTTACTGTGAACTTAGACCAATATTTTGGCTAAATATGTAGCCGAATTTTATAGTTATAGCTTTAAGCAAAAGAATGTTCAATGTAGAAGTTGCAGAGACTATTGAGAAATGCACAAATAACGTCAAAGCGTCAGTGCCAAATGGCGATGTATCGGGTACGGACGATGAAGTCATTGTCTCTGGGTTACGGGAAAAAAAAACAAAGAAAGAATGTACACAGGCTATTTTACCTTGCGGCTTATCTATGCCTCCCGTCTTTGTGCGCCATCGATAACTTGTTGGTAGGGCGTTTGAAGGTACCAACGTTGCTGCGCGCAAGCGCCTTACATGTGGTGTTCTTTGTTTTCAAATTTCGCACACCTTATTTTGCAGCCCCGCAAAAAACAATACCACTGTAGGTATCTTCGCGGCAAGAAATTATGTGTGCAATTCACACTGGGCTCTACAAATTGTACATTGAAGATATATCGTTTAAAGGAATACATTAAATGTCGTTAATTATTTACTGATATCTATTGATATAAGCCAATAGTAAAATAATACTTCGAGCAGCTCGAAACGATAATAAACATTAGAAAGTTGATTGCATTCTCGTAGCACGCGTTGATTTCTGAAGGCTTGGCACGAATTAGATAAAACACCCTCTATGTATCTTCTCGTAAAAATAACAGCACGAAATGCATTTGCCATGGGTTGCCTAATCGCTTTCACCTACCTGAAATAAACTGCCAAGTATAACGAAAATGGAAGTTAAAGACTTTTAGAACTTAGAGTGCTTTTTTCTAACTCATTTTTCAAAGTTACATGCACATCCCTAAATTATCGAGCACCAGCTTCATGTCAAGGGTAGCTGCAGTTCCTTAGTCTCAAAACATTATGAAGACGTGAAGTTGAGGGCACCGCTAAGAAGTAGCAGCGATTCCATATCAGCGGGGGCGAAATAACTCTTTCCATCCGTCTTATATACTAAAGGGTGGCGAAAATGTCATTCCGAACTTACGCTTCTTATCTCCCAACTGTGCCATATAAGTGGCGCGATGTCTTGCAAATGTATCCACTTTGCTTGATTTGTAAACTATCCTGATTGGGCGATTAGTATAGATGGAAAAAATTGACATTGAGTGCAAGTTTGTCAGAGGCTACCCAGGAAGGGTGAGAAATCAGCTCACAGACATTTTTGAGCAAGTACACTGGAGTCACAGTGCTGTTCTAAATCAACGAGTTTTTAAAATTTATTTTCTTCACCAGCAACACTTTCCTGAAGTTTTCGCTCGGCGCGTCTTAATATTCAGTGCGCTGACATCATTCATGCAGTACTCTAAGACAGGGGTAAAGCACACCAAGAAGACCTTGCGAGTTCTGATATCATTTTAGTAGAGCACAGTGCTTGTGGCAGCTGTATTCAATTTCCATCGCCTTCCCCTAGGGTGGTACTTGCGTACGAGAGAAATACACTCAATCCTGCTTTCGCCGAAAATGAAGTGCCACGAGAAGATAAAGCCGCCCATCAGCGAACCTGCATGCTGATTCGGACTGCGACAAAAGCGTGTTGTACGCCACATAGGCGTTCGGGAAAACCCGTAGAGCGTATTGAAAAAGATAAAGGCTTCCATGAAATTTATTAATGGAAGTTATGCCTCCTTCCCTTCGAAGTTATACTCCTGGCAGATTAGTGCCACCAGTTTTCTTTTTCTTGAGCTTGTCGCTTAAGTGAGGCAAACATGTAGCTAAATGTTCACTAAATTTGCTATACAAGGTTGCGAAAATTCTCGCTAAAACCATCGAATGAAATTCAATGTAATGTAGACCTTTTTTATCACTATGATATAAGCTAACCTGACGTAAATCATCTATTTAAACGCTTAATGTTTTTCTAGAGTCCGCTGAGGTGAACGATTAACAGTGAATTTATCAGCAGCGTGCAGAGGGCTCCTACCTTACAGTACAATTCCATCACAGATGACAGCCGCTTCTGTTATTTTCCTTCTGCTTTTACCTTCTGCAATTCTTCTTTTACCTTCAGATTGTGAGGCTACAAACACAGAACGATTCCAAAGAACTAAGTAATCTGAGATTCCTAGAATAAAAGGTCAATTATAGTCCACATGATTTCCCAAATACTCTAGTTTTCGACGTTTGTTAAAGGGGAACGGAATTGTGCGGCATGTACTTTTTCGCCGCATGTTCTCACGATACGGCATACAATTACAGGATCTTTGTACAGGATGCGCGACCGCACTTGATCTATCAGGAAGCCGAAGTTAAGCTACTGATTGCTCCGAAAGCCATGCGAAATGGGAGCGATGTGCGTTCAGATTCGCATGATTGAATCCAGTCACTCCGACACGTGCGCCTTTCTATGCAGTCGAACTGTCTTATTCACCTTCTGTATTACAAACCTGACCGTGATATTTATCGTAACAAGTTTTGAGAAGTTCACCTTAAGCAGCGCTTACGAAAGCGCCAATCGACAGTATTTTGTGATACTACTGAACGCGCAGCGTTTAGACCCATTCGAATCGGTTGTGTAAAGAATAAAGTGCAGAAATTTTGTATATCTTATGTGAAGTCTATGGCCACTGTGCTGTGAAGCCTACGCGTCGTATGGGGAGTTTCGGGCGATTACATGTGTTTTTGTAAAATAATAAAGTGAGTTGCAGAAAGAAATCATTGAAGATAATTTTCTGACTTTGAAGTGACTATAATGTCGCCCATTGTTCAATCGTGTCGCTAAAGAAGTCGCCGGCCACAAGATAGAATATTTTTGTCTCTAAATGCAGAAGAAAGTCCATAATCTAGCTAAGAAATCACTAACCATTTGAGGGTCGATTTTTTTCGCCATGTGCGACCACCCGGGGTCGATTTTTTTATTGCACATTTAAATTCTTCAGAGAGACCTATTTCGGAAAAAATTTACTGTAATTTTTCTAGGGTGACCGTAAATTGAGAAAAAATGTTTTCCATTGGCGTATATGTACTGTTTATTCATGAAAAAAAACAGCAAATAAAGTTACAAGAATTAAAAAAAAAATATGGCGCATTGTTATATACAATGTCCACACGAGAAGAATGCGCACACGCAAATTTTTCGCAAGTCTCAAATGTTCCTCTTGCACTAATATTTATTCAGCGTGTGGTAGTCCTTGAAGCATGGCTCCACACAGAGCGGTTTGTTGCACACAGCGCACATGTACCTTGTGTCCTTGCGATATTTTTGCTGCCGAGTGGTGTTGGCGCATACGTGGCACCTCCTCTGGGTACTGCTTGCCTGAGCAGCCGTGGGAGGAAACTTCTGAATAAAGTGCCAAAAAAGGAAACGCATGCACGGTGGTATCCTTCGTATGCGGACCCCTGTGAGTAGCAAACGAGCGAGTAACAGGCGGTCACCCTTTGAGTGATAACAACGAGATAGCCATCAGTTTTGCGAGCGAAAGAAGCCGAAACCGCATGCGGAACAAAACCAAAACTAACCGCCGCGCGCCCGCGAGGGCGTAAATGCGCGAGCGGTAGCAGACGCTCCGGAGCAAAAAAAGAACTATACAACGAAAACCGAAAGAGAGAGACGCGAGAAAAAAAATTCCATGTATTTCCACATAGTGGCAGCACATGCCAGGCAAGAAAAAGTTCGGAAATTAGCGCGCCTTTTAAACGTACAGACGGCGCCGTAAATATACGGCTTCGACCATTTTCGGACCTGTTCATGGCGCCGTATATTTACGGCATCGACCCTCAAAGGGCTAAGATGCCAATAGACTGTGTTTGGTCTCACTTCCGGGGACCGGGCATGACACAAAGCACAACATGACACTTCAATGCATGCACGTTACGGTGGCGCTAACAACGGTTTTTATATCGTTTTAACGCGCAACAAATATGACTATCAGGCTTGTCACACTACCTCCAGTAAAGAAAAAGGGACAGAAGAAAAATGACGAAAAAAAATTGAATGCGCTCCTGCTGGTGTTAAACCAGTGCTCCGAAAATTGCGGTTTAGGAACTTTTGTTTAGCGATTGCGACCCTCAAGAAGTTGTATTTTAACGACTCGGCGAATAAGCTGCGTTATAGGTCTTCTGATATGCATTGTCAAGTCCACACAAAAATGTATGTTTGCGAAGTCATGTGCTAGCTTGCAATATACGCGCATTTCGTCCATCGAGCTGCAATAACATTGACGGCCAACCGTGCATCTTCACACGCATGCTCACCGAAGTTTATTGTACGAAGTTTATTGGCTCTTCTATGTTAATGTTCTGTGTGTTCTACGCAAAGAATACGTCGAATATTATTGTTTTGCTTCGGCTGTATGCATACGCGGCGGTGCTCTAGCGTCACCGAAAGGTTTTTGTGCTACGTATATATTTATACACAGATCATATGTTACTATCCGCTTGCGGTAAAAGTACATTTTTTTTTGGAAACGCCAGCCACTCAATCTTGAATAGGGGATCAATATTCATCTATTCACAAATTTAGACATGACGGTGAGATGGCTGGAAGAGAGCAGCGTGCACAAGTATATTCAGTGGAGTTACAAGACTGGCAATCTGTTATCTGCATATTAAAATCCAACCTCCTTGATTCCGGGTAGTATTTGCTATGAAATCCAGCATTGCCATCATGTTTGCAACTAAAATGTCAGAAAAAGTGGGAGTCACGTTTCGAGTGATGCATTTTTGCAATAATTATGAGGCCAAGTGCGAGAGGCATGCATGCCAATGTCCACATACGACAAAAAAAAGAATGTGCTGCGGGAAATATATAATTATACAGGGTGTCCCAACTATCATGCACGAAGATGTAAATATGTGCAGATACCACGTAGCTGGACGTAACTAAGGTAGCCCTTGTGTTGTTTGCCATAACTTGGAGATTCTCAGATTATTCTTTTGCATTCCGCCTAATATATAATTACGAATAATTGATTAGTCAACTTATCAAATATTATAATTAGATTAAAAGTGTCAATGAGAAAATTGTAGGGCAACATGAAAAACTCACGATACAGCTTTCTGTTGCTCAAACGTGCTGCATAATGGTATTTTTGCGAGCGCGAAAAAACCCCGCGAATACATGCAAAGTACTTCGAGTGGCCAGTCTCGTGGCAATTTTGCATGTATCCGCTGCCTTCTTTTACGTTCGGCAAAGAGAATTTTGTGTAGCGCGTATTGAGCCACAGAAAGCTGTATCGGGAGTTTTTCATGTCACTGTATACAATCTTATCATTGACACTTTTAATCTAATTATAACACTTGAGAACTTGACTAATTAATTAAGGCTAATGATTGAATTAGGCGGAATGAAAAATAATTTGAGTATCTCCAAGCGACGGCAAGCAACTTTACCTTGGTTCTGTCCAGCTAAGTGGAATTTGCACATGTTTTAATCTTGGTGCATAATATTTGGGACACCCTGTGTAATAATGATTTCGATATTGAATTATGATGACCAAACACTTAAAAATTAGACCTTGCTACTATGTTGGTTCCCTTTCACGTAGTCAGAATGCAAGGAGACCTTTCAACATAGATAGCGCCCTAGCAACTCGAAATCTAACCAAAGCGTTGCCATGGCGAGAACTCCAACCTTCAGACAAAACTTGACTCGGTAATTGCTTTAGGGTCTTTCATATTCATCAACTCAAACGACCAACCTCCTATGCCTGTTTCGTATTTTTTTCTCACTTCGTGCTCATCTCATTACCCACACCTCTTCTTTGCAAAAAAAGATAAGGAGCACCAAAAGCACCTGAAGACGTGGATGCGATGTTTTGTTCAGCTCGCGGTTCAGCACGTGGAGGTCAGGAGTCAGCATTATTCAAAGTTGTTTCTAACTTCATTATCTAACTTACCCGAAAATTAGATTCATCAGGCTCCACGCATGGCAACCTCACGCGCCTTTCCGATTTTTACATCAGGAGAAAGCATTTGGACGTCTATTTTCTAACTTATACCACTTATTGCATTTTCCCTTTTCTGTTCCCCTGGTTTATCAGTTTATCCTATTACGCATGCAGTAACGCGTTTTCAGCTTTGACTTTGGCCTCAGATGCGGGGTTTGCATTGGGCTTTTCATTGAAGGAATACCTTTCTCTTTTTCAAGGGTACGAAGACGATGGCACAAGCGCGTTGACGCAAAGATGGAAAAATTCCTGTTCTCTTTCCTTGGAGCTTCGACGCTAGAGTTTAGCAACAGAATGTTTGCGCCACCCGTCGCGGATTTTCCAATATTCAAATCTTGCTCACCGGTTTGGTTCTTTTTCTTGTAGGTGGAACATGCAATTTTACCTCCTCTGAGGTGTTTATTCTTTAGAAATACTGTAAGCTTGCAAGTGAAGTCAAGTGTTTGCGGTTATTTTGCTTCCTCCAGTTCATCCTTGGCCAAGCTATACCGCTGTAGTATAAACCGTGTTTTTAATGGACGGATGGATGGACGCAAAATTTTAATCAAAGTCCTGAGGTACGCGACTCAGCGCGCTGCGGGCCGCTCGTGTTTTTAATGTGTAAATACAAATAATGCCGTATCTATATGTAAAAAAATATTGCTCCCACATAAGTAGGTGCAGGTTGTAACAGTTTCCTAACCAGTGTTTAACAGCAGTTCTATAAATGATGCAGCTTGTTTATGGAGGTTTATGGAGCACTAACATAGCTGTTATAACTGCTGCCGCTGTGATCATTTTATTGTACTCCCATGCTACGGATTTTCTGTATAAATATAATTCACATCAGCAGGCTAGAACACATGTGGTTATTCTTTGTAACTTCGCATGCCATTTACAGCTCTATGTAGCTTATGAATCGCATGGAAGCTTAAACTGCATACTAAAATTTGGCTTTTGAGCACCGTATTACGGCCGCAGCCTCGAAAGGTAGTTAAGTCATTAGCACCCGGACGATAAAGCAGTTCATATATTGTGGTTGATAGACTTTATTTTCTTTCTGTATTAAAATTGTACGACTGTTACCTAAAAGCGAGAAATTAGACTAGCAGTCATCTCTAATTCTTTCCAATTTTTTTTTTACATGCTCCTGCTCACAATATAGTGTTTCCGAACTGAACAATGCGGCCAGCTCATACTATTCCGTATGGACCAGGGAATGTCTCTGCGACTCTTTCGCAAGGCCAAATACATGTATACGCGTTAGGCTTCTCGATGATAACCATGTCGTCCCTTATGCATTGCTGTCGGGACCCGATGGGTAAGTGTGAAATGACTACAGCTCGATGAGATATGCTGTATTCACGGGCTCTACTAGTGTTGAAAAAGCTTCTGGCAGCATTGCGAGTTCCGGCTCAGATTGTGTCAGTTAGCCTGAGCACAGCGAAATTCAGTCACTGCTGCCTGACTTTGAAGGATCTGGAGGAAGAAAAAAATAGAGATAGCACATAGCCGAGTGCTTTCAGGCAATGTCTTCAAGCAAACGGTACCCAATGTCCCCAAACAGACTTCGCGTTGAACTAGAAAGACCTGAACAGTTCAAGCTTGTTACGCTCCTCCGATGAAATAGTTTTGCCACTTGCCGTTTTCGCATGATGAATTTGATCAGCTAATTCAAATACCGAAGCAGTGACACGCACGAAGTTTTGCAGGTCGCTAAATTATTTAGCCCAGTCAGTGTGTCAAGTTGACTTCGCGTTTGAAGGGCATGTGGCCTATTAAATCACACTCCAGCTCTTTAGTGATCTCTAAATGCACAGCTGGTTCTAAAGCCCACGGTGGCGTTGGCTTAGGTGTTAAGGTGTGCTCCTGCTTCTGCGACTTCCACGGATAGATTTTACAGCTACGCTTCAAGTCAGTAAGGGGGGCATGTTGTATTCTTTCGCAGAGCAGTGCAGTTCGATGGTGTCCCCTTTTTAGTTAAAGGGGCTCTGAACCACCCCTCACGCTTGGTGAAATAACACTGCTCGCGGGTAGCACAAGCTGCTGTGAACGTCTCAGCCAAGTTTTTTGGTCGTACGCGGTGCGTGCATAGAACTCGCTAGCGGATCGCGAAGTCACTTTTCTCTCGAACGCTCTCTTATCAGCAGAAGGCCCTGCCCTCACACTCTCCCAGACGCTCTACTTCGTCATTCCCTTAGACGGCTACTATTGGCCGACAGCTGACAACAAGCTGCGGTCGGCTGAGTGCGTAGCTGGTTAAGTGCACTGCGACTCGCTGAGGACAACCGTGTTCGGCTTATGTTTAGCGCGTCGTAGGTAGCAAAGGCAGAAGCCGTAGCGTCTATGTGAACATCCAAAATGAAACTTGAACTGAGTGCCACGGTGACATCTAGAAGGGGGAGTGATGTGGGCACGCCCCACTTCGGCCATAGCCTTCGCAGTACAAGGCATTCAAGAAGGAGCGGGAGCACAGTGGAGGGCGTGTTTGATTGCCAATAACCCCGCTTCTGCTGAACGCATTGAAGTACTTTTCCGGCAAAGTACTTCTGAAAAAGTATATTTTCACTTCAAACGCCTTTCTACGCTTGAATAAAAAGTGCTTCAGGGACCATTTAAGGAAAAAGTGTCAACCACGAGAGGAAGAGGAGGAGGAATAAACTTTATTTTAGAACAGCAGATTTGAGACCTAGGCCTATCTACATAGATGACGGCCTCGAGTCTTTGGGTCCTGCCGGCATCTTCCGCCTGTTGGATTGCCTTAAGTTGGTCTTCCGGTGCAAAGCTGAGCAACGCGGTTTCCCACTGCTCTCTGGTCTAGTGTATCTTATTCTGTGTGGGTGTCCGAGGACAAGCACGAACCATTTGGTGTAGGTCCACCCTTTCTTGACAGAATCTACATCTATCTTTGTAGAGGCCAGGGTAGCAGCGGTGGTAGGCCACCGGGTTTGGATATATATTGAAAACCGTTAGATATCTCGGCCGGCCTTCTGTACCTGGATTTACAATACCTTCTTGATATCGGAGTTATGGCGATGGATGACACAGAGAGCGAAGTACTTGCAATAGCTCCTGATTGTGGTTCGCCCCTTTGTCCAGGCAGTCGTTCAGAGATGGGAAGTGTCGAACACAACACGGAACTTGGTAGTTCGCGATTTCTTACATACATAACCTGCTGATGTGGCATGTAATACCTAGCCCTATAAAGACCATTCTTGAGTACCATACTCCGGTGACTGATCGAGTACTAGGTATTGGTGGGTGACCGTATCATATTAGAACATTATTAGGACATATTAGAAAGTATTCGTTCAAAAGTTACGTATTTACCAGTTTCCCTAGGACAGCGAACACCGTATCATGGTTGTTGACAAGTAGCTATTTCCGTTCATCTTCCCACGGTAGGAATTTGGTGTACCTACTATTTACCATAAGTATCGTTTCCGTTAAGTTTGCAGATGTCTCATGTGAGGGTTACTTTCCAGAATATATGATGCCCATTACTATGAGTTGACAGATGGATGGCAGAATCTTTTGAAGTTACTTCATCACGAATAATTCTTTTCATCACGTTAATGTCGCAGGAAAAAAAAACCCTCTTTGGCGAGTCGTTCTCTGCAGGGTCCACACAAAAGCTGAATCATTTTACGTTCAATCACGGAATCTTCACGCTTCGTAAACCTTCTCGTGTCATGATCTTCCGAAAGTAGTTCCGTCCAGTTAACAAACTGAGACCGGACTCAGCGTCTTCTTCAAGAAAGTTCCTTTCGTCAGCAAAGACCCTTGTATAGATTCGCAGCTTCTGAAGAAAGTTATTATCAGCTGACGAAGCGGAATTGTCGTGACAGATTACTGGAACCAAAGCCATTTGCCCAATATTAATGCCTGAATTGTTTAGGCTACGCAGTGGGACTTCAGCGACTTCACGCTTTTCAGGAAGGCCTGGGAATACGTTAATTGCCAAACGTATTATATGCGATTCGGGCTTCCCCTACAACCTTGCGCTGAAATAATAAATCAAGGTCTATACTAAGCGACCTCTGATTGCCACCGTCTATGTGCACTCTGATGTACCTTGATCTGGCGTTGCCATGATAACAAAGGCACAAAAGGCCGGTAATTTAAGTTTGTACTCCATCTTTGCAATGACGCTCGATGACTTCTTGGCGCGCGTAGTAGTATTTCAAAAAAATATGACGTCTGACATGCCAAAACCACGGTCTGATTATGGTGAACGCAACAGTGGGGGTCTCCGGAATAATTTGGGCTATCTGGGATCTATCTATTAACGTGTACTTTGCCCGCAGATGAGGTGCACCGCAGATAATGCACCGCAGATGAGGTTCTTTTTTTTTGCATTTGGCACCGCATTGCAAAGCGGCTGCTGAAGCCGAGATCGAACCCAAAACTTCGTGTTCTGCAGTGCAAAGCTACAATTACTGAGCTATTGCGGCCGGTGCGTAGATGTGAGTATCCTGACGAGACAGATACTGTGAGGTTACCCGAATCTTCCGGGGTGGTGTCTTTCTTCTTCTAGTTAGGGTCCAAAATGCGACGCGTGTCTTCCTTGACAAGATGAACACGTGACTTCCACGTAGCAAAACATCGCTTGGTGCCCTCGAGATGTAATGGATTGGTAGCAGCCGTTGTCCTTGGCCAGCTACTTCTATTTAGAAACAAGGGAGATGTCTTAGTCGAAGGCGCATGCGCCCTGCTTCCTTGAGCGACAAAAGAAACATTAATTCCAGCTATAGGACGCATAGTGTAGATGCGGCGATAATATGCATCGTCCTCAGCTTTCCGCCTCAACATCTATGCACGTGAGCAGCTGTTTTAGTTTGTTCTCGACAGACGCAGCTGCCACTACTGGCTCCGAGTGCTTTTGTTAGTAACAAGCTGTGCATTTTCTTGTCTACATGCAAGGACTATCTCGTATGGAAAAGTCTCTTGCAAGACATTAATTAGGATAAATGAGAACAGAACTATGACATGTTTTGTGCAGTCAGACAGCGGATATTCAGCTGCACGACACCATAAAGTTTTCTGAAGCGTCAAACGACGCTACCCCAATTTAGTTGCAATAAATTCCGAAGGGATAGCAGGTGATAATGTTGAGTCTTCTTGCTATCGCCGAAACGATGTACGAGAAGCTTGATGACGTCGACATAAAATGACACGAAAGTCGGTAATCCGGCAATCAGGAAGCCGGTAATTCGATAATCCGCCGTTCTCCCCGCAACCTACAGCCGTACGTAGTAAAACTTCGTATTTGCCTAGATAGCGTTGTTCAGATGAACAGGGTGTTCAAACTGCACCGAGAAACCTGATCATTCATAGGCGTCACTTCTAAATGTGGATACATCAACCTTCAGAAATCTTGGACCAATTCTTGGCACAGCCACCTTTGCTATCAAGGGAGCATTCTCAAGAGCAGCCTCCACTGCGATGTCAACCTGTTCAAAAGCGGCAGTGTTGCATCAAACCTCAGTAAGCATGCTGATAGCTTGAACATTACCTTCTGCACCAGTTCCATCTTCTGATTCGAGCTCGTTGTAAGCAATGTTGTCTGAGACAGAATGCTCCAGATCTCGGCGTTTGCTAGCAGACATACGATCAAAGAGCATTTCGCTCCTGAAAGCTTAGGGACGTCGACAGCAGGGCGTCAGAGCCGCAACCGGGCTTTAGGTGTAACCTTCGGGCCCTGGGCTGGTCAAACTGACCTTTAGAGTGTGACGCTTTCTATCAGTGTACCTCTCGAAATGCAGGTAAGCAGTTACCTGGCATTCACATCGATCATGAACAATGCATTGTTAAGGCCTCGCAACCCGCAACGGGAAGTGGTTGAGAAGGAGATACGTTGAAGCATGCGAAGAGACATGTACGTGTGGAGGTATTTTGGCACCAAAATGTAGGAACGTTAAAAAGACCCGAGAAACCAGACAAAGATTCGGCCGACTCCTTCGTTTCAACTTCTTTTTCTACAAAGGTTGGTAATATTGCCGCATTTGGCAGATTCGCTCAAGACACGAGCACACACACAATTAAAGAAACCCTGAACCACTGCTATCTAGAACCTCATCATTGTTTAGGATGATGATTTTACGTTGCTTTCAGAAGTGTTCGCTTATAAATCTTTCTGCAGGGAGACCTTTATTACAGGCTTTTCTTGGATTAGTAAGCGAGGATAAACAAGCGCACGCGCACATGCACATAAGCTAACCCTCAGATACGCACACAGCATGAAAAAACAGGAATGAAAAGGGAACAAGCAATTGTCTCTTGTACATTTATTTTCTTATGTGTTTTTTGTGCTACTGCGCTCATCAAAATGTAAAATATGCGTCAATTAGTCACTCGGCAAAATCTTTCAATACGCTTTTATCTGCTTCTTTCTTTTTCTCTTCGCCGTCTTTGATGTCGCCACCCGACTAATCATTTTTATACTATAATTGTTCAAATGTTTCATATCCACCAAGTAGTGGACTTCACATACTCACCTTAGCTGTTCGAGCCCCTTGAATAATGATTCAAACGCCATACTGCTGCAGTGTGCCTCCTAAATTTAATTACTACGGCTCCGATCTCTACATTTTAATTGTCTTATTTGGCGAGCTAACTTAATGATCCTCCTTCGCTCATTGCAGAACATATATTCGGCAGACAATATGTAGGCTAATAATAGTTCAGCGTAGAAAAGTCGTCCTTTCTGGACAAATTATCGATCAACTGCTCTATGGCCGCTTTGAGAAATGCGCCATTATTGAGGACCTCACTGACTTGTTTCTATAGCCGGAAATGCGCAAATGTATTTTCTCTCTGGTCACTAGGCGCAAAGCAGTGCGACATATCTAATGTAACCATCCTATGGCGACCAGAGTTACCGCGACATGACGAACAATATGAGTGATCATTGCTCTTGCGTTTCAGCGTGAAATTGTTTTTCGTGCCTAGGCTGGCTGCTAGTCAAACTTTCATGTATTTTTTGCGTATATCCCGATCAAGAACAAGCATTGATTTAAGCCTTCCGCATTCATACAGGCATGCAAATAAGAAATCCCATTATTAGAGTGTGAGTGACCAGATCTCTATTATTGTTGCGCATTATGGTCGTAAACCTCGCAGTTAGGTTCTAAAGTACGAATTCAAATTAGGAAAAACTCGAAGATTTCAAACATAAGTCAGTCATGTAGTCAAAATTTCCCCAAGAAAGATCTAGTAGTCCTAGAGACTAAAGCAGACACGGAGTGTAATAATCGCAAAATGAATGCAATAAATGGCAGCTTAAACGCAGTTGCTGCTCGCGAAGAATTTCCGGAATAGGTGTCCACTTTAGATATTACAGCCGTAAGCAACCGACCACAATAGTCCTAAGTATTGTGGGTCTTTGTCTTGTAGAGGTAATCTAGTGGAATGCATACAATTTCCAAAAAATTAGAGTAAGAGCGCAACATCGACTTGTTAGACGATATGAGAAAAATTACGTGGCGTTGGGCTAGTTTGCATCTTCATTCATTCACTCATTCATTATTTTCTATTCTTAGGCATGGAGGAGGTCGAGGTAAACGCAGCATGCAAGCAGCTTGAGGAGCCTTCGAACCCCGGACAAGCAAGAATATTGAAAGACACACACACATAGTTACGTAGCTCTAGAGCATCTTCACAGGACAACATATCAATGTGGATTATAATACACTGAAAACAGAAATGTATGGGATGCAAACTTCAAGGCGATATCATAGATTCATAATCAAACAGCAGAGAAGTAGATCTGGAGCACTTTCACAGGGCAACGGATCAATATGGATTACAACACACTGGAAACAGAAATGAATATAATGCAAACTTCTGGATGAATTTGAAAAGGCAAAATCAGCATCAGAACTTATTATTAGAAGTTGGGTGACATTACAAGTATTTAGTATGCAGAAGGAGGTCCCATAGTCAGTAACAGCGCTACGCTTCGATAATCAACGTGAGACTCTCCAGTGTGCCTTAAATAGACTGGATGACAGGCCATTCACGGAAGCGAAGATCTTGGGAGCCTGGCCTCACAGTTCATTGGCCCAGAAAGCAGTTAGAGCGCTTTTTCGCTACCTGAAGGCAACGGACTTGAGTGCCCGACTTTAGACATCCTACACTTAAGTTCTCTCTCTTCCTCTTTCACTCCCCATTCCCCTCCCCACGCGTTGGGTAGCAAACTGGACTCAGTCTGGTTAACCTCCCTGCCTTTCCGTCTTCCCTTCTCTCTCTCTCTCTCTCTCTCTCTCTCTCTCTATGCTGGCAAGGACTTATAAAGAAAAGAACACGACACGGGCGCTGACTGTACTGCATTGTTCACGCTGCACTGCGTACGGTGCCACAAAAGACATGCAGTCATTCGTTGAGGGAGAGTTTTCTTGGAAAGATTCATAGATTACATAACGCTGGTTTTCTGGATAGTCAAATATTGAGGGCCTGTCGTAACCTGATTAAGCGGGTAAAGCGTACTGAAAAGGTAAAGAATAAATCAAAAGATCCAGCGCGTATTGAAAAGAAACCGGTGGTGGTGCCATATTTGCCCACGTTCTCACATTGCTTGAAGAACGTAGCTAGTAGGTGTGTGGCTGCGTGTGGTAACGTCCGCTGCCGAAAAACTTGCCATAATCTGTTCCCGTTTGCATAAAAAATTACTGGGCCTTGCCAAGGAAGGCAGTTACTGTATAGATGAGTTCGATGTAGATCTTCCGTTGTTTACAGGTTGTCACTGTCTTGCGGGCAGGTTTATATAGGCCAGACCGGTAGATATGCGAAAACTAAATTAAACGAACACTTGTCATTATTGAAAGGTGCGGGGCGGGGGGGTTGCACTTGCCTTCGCGTTGTAGATAGTGTGGTTGCCGACAGATAGCAGAAAAATGATAGTTCTGGCATGAGGATAAAACAACAAGGGAGCATATGAACGCCTTATATATTCACAGGAAAGGGGAAAGATGTGTTAGCAAGCCGTCTCTCACTCTTACTAATAAAGAGTTGAGATATTTACAAGAAAGTGTGTCATGGTAGATTGATAAGGAACTTATTCTATTTCTTTTTCATTTTTATTTTTTGTTTTGTTATGACGCACTGGTTTAATCCACGTAGTTCGACACATCACAAGGATGGCTCCTGCTACCCCTGTACAGTCGCTTAGTTGTTGCCTTGTCGGCCAGTGTTCATAAATGCACTATCCCTCGAAATAAACTTCAATTGTGAGTCAACGCCCGTGTGGTGTTCGTCTTTGCCCAAGTCCTTGTCCGTTTAGCGCTGTCACATTAGAAAGCATGAAGTACCCTCAACTCGCCCCCGTTTCTCTTCTGGTACCCTTAAGGATTATTTTCAGACATGAACATGTCGCAAGCAAGTTTGACAACACACAGGGAAAAAGACGAACACCACAGAGCGTTTTGTGTTGTTTGTCTTCTTCTCTGTGCAGGGTCAATTTTTTTTTCGCAACATACTTATTAATGCCTAAGCATTCGTTGACAAGCCCCCCCTCCCCCCCTCTCAAAAGCTATCTTTCCTGTGATGCTTTATATCTGGAAAATAAATGAAGAATTGTTCAAGTTAACACATGAAATCTTCATATTAGTCTAATAGCGGAGGCATGTAGAAGAAGAAAAAGAAAGAAGCTGGTGACGTCGCCATCACCACGTCAAGGTCGTAACAAGAAAGGAAAATAAAGAAAGTGAAAAAGAAAAAACGTGTGGTGTGGCAATAAAAAAAAAACCGGCTCTGACTGCGCTTCAACTGAATTGATCCAATATATCTGTAAAATAAATGCATAATTGGCCACTTTAACACATGTAATTGTTATAATATTGTAATAGATGATTGGTAGCGGTGAGTAGGCATTTAAAAGCCAGCTAAACGCGTAAGCAAAAGCGAAATAGCAGCCGAGCTAAGGAATGCTTACGAATTAGTAAAGGATTCTCAGAATTTCTGTACCATATTTTTTTTAAATGTGAGCCGTATGATATTAAAGCATCGAATTAGCGGACAATTTTAGGAGCGCTAGCTGCAGTAGGGTACAGAACAGCTCAATTGTTGACGAGAGAATCTTTGCTGGGACTTCTCATGGTTATTGTCGCCACGTTCTAAGACGACTAGAATTACGGCAGCGTTGGCGCTGTGAAACGCTATAGTCGCTACGAAGGGAAATCCTCTTGGCTACAATGACGTGGGTGATAAAGCATGAACGGCAACGTGACTTCTGCTTTGGCAAATACAATGCAATTATTCAGTGTTATGATGCCCTCGAGCGACCTTCGCTACACTTCCGACTTTCCAGACTCAGAAGCAAGGCTACAGCACCCAGCTTAACAAAAACAGAGGCAATTACATGTTCGTCGCAACAGTCAACATGCTGCCGTCAACATAGGAAGTGAAGCGTGTAATTGAAAAGTCCGGCGTTCTCAGTAAAGTTTGCCCCGCAGGCCACTCCGCTTTGTAATACTCAGTCCTAACGTTGTTTCCTTTTGTACTGCAAAAACCACACGCTGGTATTCGTGCACTGCTCTTTCCGCCACGGAAGAGAGTTCGGCTCAACGGCGTCTTTGAATTAACTACGGGGCTTTAAACAACGATTCCCCAGAGATACAAATGTCCATATACTTTTAGCGTGTGCGCTAGATGCCAATATACTATAACAGTCTCGCATTACGGAATGTATCGTGCTATGCGACTCCAGCGTTCGAAGTGTTTAACGGAATTAGTGACAGTGTACGCGATTAGTGATACCCTATCTTTAAAAAAAAATCAGAGCCCTTCCACTATGTGAAGATGGAAGATCAGCGAAGCTGTATTACTCAATATATATTAAGTTCTATATGGTGGTTATGCTGAATTGGTTCAGTAAAGACACAAACACAGTGTTGTTGTTGTTGTTGTCCTGAGTGGCCATGGCACAAAACCACAGTGGGGGCTTTGCCATGAATCGAGTGGTTAAATTCGGTGCATAAGAAATAATAATAATAACAAAGGAGTCAACAATATGAACATTGGAGTTTATAAGTAAACGTTTTGTATTTGGATGGAAAAAGATAATCAGAAGAAAATCGGGTATAAAAGAGAGAAAATAATAATAATAATAATAACGAACACATAACTTCGTTGCTTGTTTCGTCTTCTTTATTTCTTTTTGTGCTTTCTATTTTTCCTTTTCTATTTCGTTTTATTTTTTCCTTTCCTTTCTTATTATGTTTTCGTTTTATTTAATCTTTTTACTTTATTTTTCACCTCATACATATACACTGTCGTTTCGACACGCATCGTCAGAGACCAGCGTTCGGGCAGCAGCGCTCATCGCTCCACCGCATTGTTTTTGTCAACATCTCATAACTTCGTTGTTTGTTTCGTCTTTTTTTAAATTTGTTTATTTTCCTCTCGTTTTTCAATTCTTCTTTTCTCTTTTCTAAAATTTTTGAAGTATATTTATTATATATTCTTTTATTTCTTTATTTTTTGCTCTATATTTATTCTTTACATTACATGTATGCTGTATGTGAATTAAAGTGTGCGAAGGGGAGCCGAGGACGTCTACTTGATGTCGAGCACGCAAGGAAGGAAGGCGGCGAGGAAGCGCGGCGTCTTCCTCCGCGCGGGGCGTTTTATTCCGGTGGCGGCTGCGTACGGCGAGGCTAAGCGCGGCTGCGGGGGCGCTATCTCGAAAGTCATTTGCGATGAGTTGAGTATAGGATCTACAAAAGTTAACATCTTCATGCGTGCTGCGTTATCGCCACTTAGTTCAGGCAGCAGTAAGGTCAATTCGCTCGCTGCTTCTCTTCCTCACGCCAGCGTTTTGATGGCGAACGTCCGCACTGATCGAGTGGGATGTGTTTGTTGGCCTGCGCGAGCATAACACCATTGTTGTTAATTCAGTTAGTAATTGAATGTTTACAATTTTACATGGCTGATAAAACGGCTATCCTTACTTCGTTAGGCTGTCTACTAATTTGCTATCGCAATCGATGCTTCGCCTTTCGGGCGAAACCACCACTTTTTCTGGACTGTATACATTGTTCTACATACGGTGGGAGGGTAGCGAACGTGGCGCTTTTGTAAAGGATTTCCATGGTGAGACGTACATCCTTCTTTTAAATAAAATCAACTTCAGATGACTAATTACCAGACATTTCGTAAATAAACATTTAGGACAGCCTTGAGGGCTGCTTATATGACAAAACGGAAATTATAGTCACATTCCAGTGCACCGATATCTTTTTTTAAAAATCTGAACATCGCACCTCCCTCGAGATATTCACCATCGAATTTCCAAGCGCAACAGGCAGTATCACAATATCGAAATATACCGCGCCCCGCTGCTACATCACACGAGAACAATCGGTGATAAAGTATGGGACGATGCTTGAATGATGGCATGTAGTGGCAAATTTTGATGCGGCGCATCACGGCAGATCTTTTAACAGTACCTGCCACCGCTGCCCACTGGTTTTCTTCTACACTTCACCGTACTTTTCTTCGCGAAATGTTTCCAGCTAATATGGTACCGCGGCAGCCTTCTCTGCGCTCTCGAATCACTCGGTTTCGTTATTGCCTGAATTGAGCGTTGAAATTTAGTTCTTAATATTTCCCATTAGGGGTAATTAACAAAATATATTAAAAGAAATGTATCAAAAAGCAATTGACAATTACGGCGTTGATTGCAGGAAAGCTAGAGAAGAGATGCTGGTAGAAATCACAGAAAGGAATAAGCGGCGAAAGATGAACTTCTTCAGGAAGAGTAGCAACAGATAATGGACATGAAAAAGCCCTAATGGTCAAACAAGGCATGACATTGATTTCATACTTTCTGCCGATGCCGACATAGTGCAGGATGTAGAAGTGTTAAGTAGGGTAAAGTGCCTTGCTCATAGGTTAGTGTGCGCTAGGATTCACCTTAATTTGAAGAGAGAAAGAATAACATTGGTCAAGAAGAACCGGCCGACCTAGAGGTAGTAAGGCTAAAAGCAGGCAAATTTAGGCTGGTACTTGCAAACAAATATGCAGCTTTAGAATAAAGAGATGAATAGGACATAGCTAACGAATGAAACAGCAACTAGGCTGACATTAGAGGGAACAATTAAAGTGGGAGGCAAGGCACCAAGGCAACGAGCAGGCAAGCTATCCCAAGAAACAATGGACCTAATAAAGAAACGACAAAGAATGAATGGGATCAACTCAAGATATAAGCTACGATTCACGGAACTGTCAAAACAGATCAACAGGGCGAAAATAAAGGATATTCGAAATTATAACGCGAGAAAGACGGAAGAAGCCGTAAAACATGGATGCAGCATGAAATCAGTGAGAAGGAAACTTCGCATAGGACAAACCAAGATGTATGCACTGAATGATAAGCCGGGTAATATCCTCAGCAATCTCGAAGGTATAGTAAAAGCAACGGAAGAATACTATACTGACCTGTACAATACCCAGACGTGCCACGATACCTCCATTAGAAGCAGTAATGAACAGGTTGCAGAGCCTCCTCCTACAACTAGCGATGCACATCATCGCTAGAAAGGCCTTGCAAGACATGAAACGGCGGAAAGCGGCAGAAGAAGATGGAATAACAGTCGATTTATTCAAAGAGGAAGGAGACATAATGCTTAAAAAACTGGCGACCCTCTACACGAAGTTTCTATCGACCTAAAGGGTCCCAGAAATCTGGAAGAATGCAAACATTATGCCAATCCATAAAACGGGAGGCGTTAAAGAGTTGAAAAATATAGGTCCATTAGATTACTTGCAGTATTATATAACATATTCTACAAGATAATTTGCAATAGGATAAGGGCAGCAATGGACTTTACTCAAACCAGAAAGCAGTCTGGCTTCAGGAAGGGATACTCTACAATGGATCACATCCATGTCATTAATAAGCCTCTCTATATGGCTTTCATAGATTACGAAAAGGCGATTCAGTAGAGATACCAGCAGTGAGAGAGACATTACGTAATGAAGGAGTACAGGGCGCTTCCGTAAATATCATGGAAAATATCTAAAGATTCTACAGCAACCTTAATTCTACACAAGAAAAGTAGGAAGATAGTTATAATGAAAGGGGTCACACCAGGAGACGCAATCTCTCCAATGCCATTCACTGTGTGCTTGGAAAAAGAATTCAAGCTATTAAAGTGGGAAGGCTTAGGAGTAACGATCGACGGCGAACGTCTCAGCAACCTTCGGTTTGGAGATGACATTGTTCTATTCAGCAACACTGCAGACGAGTTATAGCAAATAATTGAGGACTTTAACAGGGAGAGTGTATGACTGGGGTTGAATTCAGGATCGCCAGTCAACCTCTAGAGTCTGTGAAGGAGTGCGTTTAACTAGGTCAATTAGTCACAGGGAACCCTAATCATGAGAAGGAAATTTACAGAAGAATAAAAAGGAGTTGGAGCGCATACGTCAGACATTGTCAGCTCGTGACTGAAAGCTTACCATTATCATTGAAAAGAAAGGTCTACAATCAGTGCATTTTACTGGTGCTGACATATGGGGCAGAGATTTAAAGATTGACAAAGAAGCTTGAGAACAAGTTAAGGACCGCGCAAAGAACGATGGAACGAAGAATGCTAGGCACAACATTAAGAGACAGAAAGAGAGCGGCTTGGATTAGGGAGAAAACGTGTATAGCCGATATTATATTTGACATTGAGAGAAAAAATTGAATTCGGCAAGTCATGAACTGGGCAGGTTAGATAACCATTGGACCATTAGGTTTACAGGATGGGTACCAAGAGAAGTGATGCGCAGTCGAAGACGGCAGAAGTTCTGGGTGTGGCGGTGAAATTGGAAATTCGCGGGCGCTAGTTGAAATCGGTTGGTGCAGGACAGGGGTAATTGGATATCGCAGGAAGAGGCCTTCGTCCCGCGGTGAACATAAACTAATCTGATGATGGTGATGCTGATGGTGATGATGATGACAGGAGCAAGTTGGAATCCACTAGCGCAAAACATGGGTAATTGGAGATCGCTGAGAGTAGCCTTTTTCGTTTAGTGGACACACACATATGCTCACGATGGTGATGCTTTATAAGTTCTTGATGAGCACCGGTTTCAGTTCGATTGCTTATGGCTAGTATGTCAGATAGCGGGTGCCAAAGGAAGGGAAGTGGGGTCGATGACAGCATTAATTACCTCTCAAACGCGTCCACTTACGCTCAGATCGATGAAAGGAACTGTACAGCAATAACCCTCTGAACGTCTCGTGAAAGGCTCCATTTAGCTCCGTTTGCGTCATGCGCGGCATTACAACTGCGCCATCTGCGCTTTTGACATAGGCATGATCGAGTAATGGCTTTTTTCCTGTACCCAAAGTAAAGCGCGGGGGTTGTACGGTTTCGAACAAACAAGCGATGCTAGTGTTACATATTTTCGTTTCATTCGGTTTTAGCAAGCGATCCCCTATGCTGATATAAAAAAGACATGTCTCACGTAAAAATAAAAAAAAAAACAGGAAATTGTGGGTGGTATCGTTTTTGAAAGTCGCATGTCCTTGTGTTGACGTGTAAATACTCCGCTTTTCTTCCTCCCATTACCTATATAGGCATAGTCACTGGTCTCTGCTAAAACAACCCTCCATCTTCTTGCTGCTGGGTTCGTTCGGTTTTCTCAAATTTATATTTGTTCTACCCCATTTGTAGGTGTCACACCACTCTAGAAGAAAGCAAGACCACGTTAGCGCCATCAAGTAAACATGAGAAGAAGCCGACCGGTGGATAAAGAAGTCTAGTGAAGACGAAGCAGACAAGCTCATAATTGTCATTACAGGAAGAAGAAAAGAAGTATCTATCAGATTAGCTGTTAAAAAATCTCAATTTTGCAGAATTTTTCTTTGTATTTTTACCTTAAGGGAACCTGGGATTGCAGCAACAAACGGTGGCGGACGCCGACGAACCTCAAGTTGACTAGAAGATTGAGCCCAGAAAAGCTACCACTCTAAGAAAGTACTTTTGTAGTCGCTCATAAGCGCCCGCGATGCATCATCAGCGCCAGCCTGCTGCACTTTTAACCATGCGGCGCAAACTTCCAGAAGGTTCACAGTTCCTTGGGATGGCGTGATGAATTCGTACGTTCATCATGGCCTGCGCAATACTCCTCGTTTATTTCGATTCGTAACAGCGCTTCCTCATTGCATCATCACTGAGCCAGGGCTGCAGAAAGAGTTGTGATAGCATTCGAGTGTACCTTCACCAGAGAACCGCAGCATTACTGACTTTTCTTTTTTTCGCGGCAGCGTTCATTTACCTCTTTCATGTAGCCTCATCTACACTGCTACAATGAAGATGAGATTTCTAAGCCCATTCTCAATCACTCATGGATGCATCAAGCTTTGTACTACTTCGTCCGATTCCATATTGCGGACTCAAGCAAAAGCGGGGCTGCCCGAACAAAGACACATAATATAAATATAAATATGAATGTGGAAAGGGGCCTCCTAATGTAAGTGCGGTGACATATTAGACTGCATCCGATTGCTTGCATTTCTTTTCTAACTACGCCGACCAACTCTAACTAGGATTGCTTTCATGTTGGTTATCACCATCTGTCACGGTCAGAATAGTCTCGTAGTAAACATAAAGGCGAGGTGGCTGTTCGGTTCGCTTAGCAACAGTGCCTGGCAGAACGTGATAACGGCTTGGACAGGTGTCCACGGGGACATCGGGACAGGCCGGGGGGGGGGGGGGGGCTTTAGCGTTGCTGGGTGCAACCCTTGGATACTCCCTGCTATGTACTTGCGATGAGGGCTCCACGAGTATTGCTAGTTTGTTGCATCTCGTACGTTGTGTTACGGCGCTGCGAGATCCGTGCAAGTTTTTATGTGGGACATCAAATTCCGCTCAATATGAACCTGAACAAGAATTGGCGAACGACAGCTGTGCTTTTAACGTAAGAAGCATTTGCAGGCCAGGCAGGGAGCGCGTAAAATTGTGCAGCCCAGGAACACGTGGTGCGCAGTGCACTACGCAGATGGAAAATGTTCACTTCATTTCACCGACAAAACAAACCAGGAAATTCAGAAAACTTCGCCGCGGACGAGCTTGGGCAGAACATGTATGTTGCAGTGCAAAACATACATGCGATAGAATTTATAAGTTTGAAACTATCTTATGTGCTTCACATGAGCGAAATTTCATAATATTCATTAATGTGGCTTGCCTTATTTCAAGTCTCTTTCTAGACATTGAGAAATCTTTCGAACTTAGCAAAATGCGCAGTGTCTGCAGGAGCATTGAAACCATAGTTAGAATACTGGCCAAAATTGTAGCTGCGTATAATGAAACTTATTCCGGTGAACTTCAGATATTTACGTCAATTTTTAATGTTCCCGGTCATGCATATAAACTATCGGAAATATGGTTGTTCCTGCTAATTGAAGGCACGTGCTTAAACTTGCGGCTGGGAAGCAGATAAAGCGACAGACAATTAATTCCATTTTAGAGCATGGACGATGTGCGACGCGATGATCTTTATATAGCCTGTACATTGCATGCGTTGGGACCGTTGGGCTGCCTGGATCTTGGAAGCAATCATCAGCATGTTCAGTTGTACTGTAGAAATTTCTCGATAGTAAAACACGTTGTGGGGCTAGTTGGTGCATAGCTTTCAATAGAATAAGCGCCAAAAAATGACAGCACACAAGAAGAAAACCAGACAGGAAACAGACAGAAAACCAGACTAGCGCCTTGTCCTGTCTGGTTTTCTTCTTGTGTGCTGTCATTTTTTGGCGCTTATTCTATTGAAATTTCTCGACACACGGGATGAGTTAATAAATAAGAACAAGGTCAAGTCGGGGTGTCACCCTCTTTAATTTAGAAAATAGCGCTCAGCACACAGAATCTCTAACATGGCTGAATTCACGCGGCTGCGTAAGGTATGTCTAGCTGCAATAATTTCAGGGCTCACTTCAGCAACACCGAGTGTTTTACGCGATGCTATATCACGCAAAATAGTTTTTCTTCCAAATCAAAGCACGGATTGTGAGAAACACGCATTACCGATATAATAAGCATTTGGTGCCTAACCTATAGGTTCCTGCAAAGCTGGCCTTCAAAGCGCCTCTTTACCTTCTTGTTTACTGCACTTAGAACAACTCGTAGTTTGCAACAGTGCAGATGGAAACTTTTCGACTTAAAACGCGTCATCCGGGGACACTTCTAGCTTTTTTGAGAAAGACGCGCCTAAAAACGGTCTCCGCTGTACAGCCTGGTGGTGCGATATTTGCGTGTTCGTCATGAAACCATCGAAGTACGGCATACATTTAAAGCGTGAATGCACGAAACAAGAAAAAAAATAAGTGTACGAAAAAGTACACTCTGGGCAAGCGCGTTTTTACGCGATCGAGTTGATCGAGGGCACACAAACGGTCGGAGCTCCCGCGACCGTGAAGGCGGAACACGAAACTCGAATGGACAGCGCGACTACTTCGATAAAATGCTAGGAAACGGCCGAGCCATCCTCTCCTCTTTGTGAGCAGTGGAGAATCCGGGCGTTGTATAGGCATCGATTCTTCATCTCGCTGCCGGAAGCGCAACAGCGATTGATGGATCGAGTTTGCGTAGAGCTCGCTCGCCGCGAGGACCGCGGAATGGCTCCCATATTCGAGCCTTGCTAGCCCTGGGTTTTCATATGCCTCAGCTACAGCTAAGCGCAACGCAACGAATGCCGAAGAGATTAATGTAGGAATAAAACAAACAGTACCAGTAAGAAATGATCGAGACAGGTGGAATGTCATTAAGAGAAGCGGTGTTCGTGCCTAGGCCGAAGCCGTAGCATCAAGGAAATCGCGCCAGCACCTGAACGGCAACGCTAGTCTTGCGCATGCGGTACAAACACCTTGTCAGTGCCGAAGAGAAATGACAGAGTCAAGCACGGAACGCAAGGCCTTTCTAAGCGTGAGAGTGCTTTGTTTGTATAAGAAGGCTTAGGCACAGCGACATGCGTTATTTAGTAATGCGATGTGAATCTCCGAGAAACACATGCGTTGCTGTTTCTGTGGTGTGCATGGATACTGTAAGGCGTTAGCGCATGATCACGAACACTGCACTGAAGCGTCTCTGCAGCAAGCGTAACTATGCACGAACAGATGGCAGCTCGTCGGCTCGAAGAGAGCATCCTGTTAAATGAGCACCCCCTGTTGTTCTTTTGTGATGTTACCAATTTTACGGCACTCCAGTCGTGTAGTCATGCAGACGGATTCCTTATGAACAGGACAGTGACTGAAAGAATGAGCGTGTGTGTGAAACGAGGCAACCTGGCGTGTCCATTGACTCCAAGCTTCGTTTTGTGAGACTGATGTCTACTGGAGATACCCAAAAATTGTGGGCGTCACAATAGCAGTATTTTTTATTCGAATGGCTTATGTATATTCAGCATATTGAGCATCGAATATAAAATCAAGCTCAATCATGAACAAAACCTTTGCACGCAACAATATGGAAGAAATACGCTAGATTACCTGACCAACCAATACATATAGTGAAAAGAAAAGAGAAATGGAGTTTCGCGAGCTACCTTCTCAACCAGTGCTTCTCTGAATTAGGTAGAAATTTCGTGAAGAAATAAATTAAGAGCGTAAATTTCAGGTGGCTTTGAAGGTGAAATCACCTTTATTCCGTGCTATTCAGCCATCAACAAGTATTCGAAAATTTTGGATATTAAAATGCTCAAATATTATGTGGCTCAAATAAGAAGTGGATTTCGACTGCTACAAGAAATTGCGTATTTGTGAATGTACATTAAACATTGCTTCCGGCCATTGGTTCTTGTGCTCTTACCTTAACAAAAATCTCAGATGCCCAAGTCGCACTTTTGAGGTAAAGGATAAATTTTAATTTTTTCTGCTATTTCTTTGTTTTCTCGAGTACTGAGTGAATATAATACTTATTAGGTGCCACCTTCGCAAGGTTATTATACAGCATTTAAATGATAGATAGTTCTTTAGTAATGTACTTGATGCTTTTTTTATTTAAAGTTAGCCCAGTGATTAATTCCCTGGCGAATGTTTTCCCCTCGCGAAATACCCGAAAACGTTTATCCGCTACTGCCCCACGCTGCAAGGTAGTAAGTGAACAAAACTAACTCGAGTGCGTACAATCGCTGCAAACCTCACAAACAGCCACGACGGATGACTTGAAACCCTCACTTTGTTCCTTCTAATTCACTGAGAGCGCGAAAATGTGAATGCACCGCAGAGTCACGGTTAATATAGCAGGTGAAATACAGGTGCAGTTGTCGGATGGGGGACACGAGTTTTTAACGCAATGCTTTATCTGAGTATGGCCTTGCCGCGGCAGGCGCTTGTTGCTCCATGGGCGCATCATATTTCAGGTTCCAGTCTTCACCAAGTGGTGACGGGTGTAAAATTGCAAAGGCTCGTTGGACATTTCCTTTGAAATTATTGGATTAAAACATATAACATGCTGAGGCTAAAGGTTCGCAAGTCATCAGATAGAAGGTGATATAAAGAGCTGTAAAAAACGTACGCATCAGTGTTTCCAAAAATGATCGGGAGCTCAGTGTTGGGAATCAGACAGCAGAAATATGCAACCGACTGATATCAGGCAAGTTCAACAATGTTTCTGTGAGGGCTTGCAAAAATATGTTACTATGCGTTTCTAATAATTATATACATATTGCAGTAAATATGTTTTCTTCAACACTGTTTGCGTGCTTCTGTGTCTTATTATTGGTACCACAACGTCATTTGTTCCGCAGATATTCCGAATTTCCGATAACACCGTGAACACTCTGTATTCTGACGCGCATTCTTGATGCTTTTTTCTTGTACATGTAATGCCGCGCAGCATAAACTCTGTCTCGTAGCGAATGGTTCATGCACGTTTCAAAACTTATTGCAAACAAAGCCTGCAACTATGCAAAAAGCCATTGCCCCATTTATCTAAAGGAAGGGTGTCAGTAAATGACATTAAGTCGACAGAATGACCAAGTGCATCTTGTGTCAGGGCACTTAGGTCATGGTGTTCTACAGTCAGCTTTTAGAGAACACCGTAATTACACTTGATTGTCACATGGTTAAGTTGAATGTATCAGCCTGGTCTTTTATATGCCGTGCGTTATTGGTACTCTCATGTTTCTTTTCGCTGAAAGTGAAAGCCCATCATTTGTCTCTCGTGTTGCCCTCCTACTTCGTGCTTTTTTTTTTTACAAACGTGGACCCGTCCTTTAGTAAAGTAATGAAGGGGGCTAGTTGGTGAACGTTCATGGTTATATTGCGCTCGGTTTTACAAACACGATATTAAGGAAGGACAGGACGTGGACGAACGTTGCGCAATCGTCGGACGTTGCGCTACGTCCGTCCACGTCCTGTCCTTCCTTAATATTGTGTTTGTAAAACTGAGCGCAATATAACCATGAACCCGTCTTTTGTAAGCAGGAGTTGCAAATTTGCAGTGTTTAGTTTTAGAATTAAATTATCAGTTCTAACGTCCCAATCAGCTCAAGGTATGTGAAAAACACCGTAGTCGAGGAAACACTTCGGGCAACTTTTGACTACTTCTTAGTTATTAAAAAAGCCAAAAGGGCTGGTATTCCGCGTGCACTGATTCCCCAACGACATATGGGCTTTTATTGGAACACGGATGTTTTTATATACGACCCGATCTGATTATATGATAATATGGTTGTGGGGCATATGGTGGATGTGGTTTTTCGAGAAATAATAGTTTAACAATATAGAAATCCAAAGTGACTAATAACTGTAGAAGAAACAATAAGTTCAAAAAAATAATACAACAGAAATAAGTTAGGATAGTACAAAGCTTGTAAAAAAGAAGGTGGGGTAAACTATTGTAAAATACAGATATGTTTAACTTGCTGTGTCCTGATGTATAAGTTCAATAGCTAAACGATGCTGTTTAAAATTTCGTAAATAGTACAGCAAACAGATTTCAGTTTTTTCTATGAAGCAATGAAGGATATTGGTTGCAATGGTTGAACTTGTGTAAGAGATTTAGCTCTCTATATTTTCTGTGTCAATAGAACTAAAATTTTATTGTAGCATATAGAATTTCACTGGATCAAAGTCGTGACTTCGAAGTTTAAAGTCTTAAGTGATGGCTTTGGAAGGTTTCTTGCCTGGGTCGATACGATATCCGTTTAATTTGACTTGGGAAGTCTGGGATGGAACGCCATGTGGAGCTTCGCCAACCATTGAATACCTCAAACTCTAGACCTTTCATAGTGGCCTAGATTGACAAGCCGCCTTGACGTTGCGAGCGTGGATAGCATTTTATAATACTGCAACTCATTTTCCACAGAAATATTGAGCTGTATGTCCAACACACGCGTGCCTGCAAGTGAAATGCATCGGCAATTTCCTGGGACTCCAATATTTCAACTTTACGACTTTGCGAAGCGATCATGCGCCTTTTATAGGTCGCTATCAGTAAAAACACGTATATGAGAAGCAGTTTGAATTGGCGGCGCCAACCATTATGTTCTGCTTTTTTCATCACTCGCGGTCATACCCCTATTCGGAAATTTAAGCCAGATCTGCGCATTCTGGCACGTTCTGCGAACCATTTATTGATCCTTTAAGTCAACCCAAGGCCCTTCGGCGTAGCATTTCTCCTTTCCACTGCCTGTTGGCGACAGCGTATGTGTGTGCCGCGTGAAACATATATCCAACCGCAATTTATGTGCTGTATATCAACATTTAACGATAATACTGAAAAAAATTCCACATTAAGCGTTCCGTATCAGTGTTGCTATGGAAGGACTCTATAAAAAAACGTAAAAGCACGCCCACAAGCCTCAAATAACGTTGCTGACCTCCCCTCTCATAATGCAGCGATAGCTTTTTTTTCCACGTTAGCTTTATTGTGCGTAAAAGTACGCTTAAATCACGTGGCTTAAACAGCCTTACTTCCGAAACTTCCGGGACGTGAAACGGCTTGCAATTAGCGCTGCCCGTTTGTAGAAAACGGTTTACTGACCAGGTCACTATATCTCATTCTTGAGGCACGCGGGTTGCAAGAAACCTAATACGAAGAAAAGAAAGACGGATGCAGTGCTGTTTTTTTTGTCGCACTGCCTGTCTCGAGATAGTATATTCGGGGCTCCGCTCTGACCTTGCAAAGGTCAAGCGAGAGGCGACAGAGCAGAGGTGCCATGGTACTTCAAACACGAAAAATAGATGCACAAACACAGAACCGAAGAACACAGACTGTAAAACTAGAAGAACGTGGCATGCAGGTATGTGAGCAAGCTAGGCTCGTTATTTCTGTCAAAACAATCAGGGGTCCTATAACGTAAAACTATTCCAATAGGTTTTTATTCCAATGTCCTGACGTCAAATTTGCGTAACTACTGACGCAAGCATCGGGCGATGACCCACAGCCTTGCCTCAACAGCCCAACCAAACACTCTCTTAGTTTAAAGGTCAATTTTCTTTACTTTCAAGACGAATAACATTGCCTACATTCATTGTTTTACGTTTGTAATTGGCTGCTAGGAGGCGAGGAACACGCTTAAGGGGCGAGGGTTTCGATGGGGACGAGCCAGCGCACAGAAAATAGATAACCGAATGAAGAGGGTGGTGCCGGCGTCTGCGATTGGTCCGCTTTCCCTTATATACCTTGCGGTGGCTTGTCTAAAATCATGGCGGCATGCAACGGAAGGCTAAGAATGCCACTAAAGCGGATCTTTATCAAGGGAGAGTTGGCAGGGCAACGTCGTAAACGTGCCGAAAGGGCTCGAAAACGTTACACGGCCACGCAGAAAGTTTTATCATGCGCAAAAAAACCCATTCTCACCGGCAGGTACGAACAGCGACTGCGTGAGTGACGGGCGGCAGCCACCTTTTATTCCTTTGGAAAGGGGGTAACCTGCGGCTATTCAGAAAAAAATTCAGTTGTGGTGAGCATATTAATGCATCTTTAACGCGTACACGTCACTTTGATGCGGAGAGTTTTCGCGGTTTTGTGGCGTCGCGTGACAAGCAGGTGAATTGGGCACTATCCGAAAACTTTTGACCACTAGCCGAGGACTAATGGCAAAAAGGCGTCGAATCAGAAATCACTCTTTTTCTTTCGTTCGGTCAAATCATGCATAATCAGTGTGTACACATCATAAAAGAGGGGGAGGTATCGCGATTTTCGTGATCTCGCGTGACAGACACGCGAAGTGAGGGTGGTCCAAAAAAGTTTGTGACCAATCGCGGTGGTCTGATTGCAGAATCGGAAGAGAAAAGTTTGGAATAATTTTACGTTATAGTGCCCAAGGTTCGCGTGGCTATAGTAGTGGCCTGATAAATAATCCAACCACCTAAATATGCGATCTCGCTTCCGTATGCAGAAGTCCAAGTTCCACTAATTGTCCGGAGATGACGTGTCGAACCCTGCTGTGTACTGGGGCGCAATACTGTCACGTCTGATTGTGGAAGTGCATGGTCCATATCTATAGGCCGTAATTTCATTGTTGTGCGACACTAGTATGCACTGCCCAGTGCTTGCGTGACGCCAATGCTGCATTTGTCTGCCCCGGATGTTGCGCCGGCATGCCACCTTGGGATAAACACGCGGCGCTAGAAAGTCTAGAGGGCCCAGAATTATATACAATGACTGTCCACAGTAAACATCTTTTTTCGCATACCCTATTGCAGCGCACTTTCCTGGCGATATTTTTCGCCGTTGGCTACGCAAGACATTTTCTATACCACTGATGACTTTCTGGGGCCTCACACAAAGATAACTGAATTTGTGGCCCGAACTCCATGTGCAGACGTCATCTGCAGAAAGTGATATCGGCGCAGAGTGCGACATATATTAATTTAGCCCAAATGAGACAGGTATTAATTAGCATGAGGCTTAAAACTCCGCCACGGGCCATAAGCCGTGTGCAGTGCGGTGTCACCATCGTTATTCGACTGCGCTAAGGGATCTGTGGGTAAGATAATCCCAAATTCGGGTGTACGTACACCCACAAATGCCGATGTATTTCATTGCCGTCCGAGTTGCATCGTGAGCCACAATATCCAGTTCCCCCTTAATGCCCAGGCACGGCCGCTGGTCCAGGAGCTATTAAGACTTGGCGTAGATCTATGTTGCGTTTGACATATTTAGCGAAGGGTGATGACGCTATCAATGCTGCTGTGGCCTTCCGTCAAGCCTGTCACTCTTGCAAGCATACATGCATAGGGAACCCAAGGATAAAGAGCTCGATGCGTAGGCGTTTGTTTCGAACGCATGCTCCTTTTCTTTTTATTGCCCATTGAAAAAGAACTTACTCAAAATGGCGTATTGGTGGGGATGCCACAGAAGTCATCTGCTTTCGCTTTGTTGTGCCAGCTAAGCACTGAACCGCGAAACGGTGCCTTGGTGTTCTCTGCTGCCGCCCTGGCACATCTCTCAAGGGGGTTCGCGCAAAATGCTGGCTTTCTAAAACGGATCTCGGCCTCGCGGGATGACTCGAGTGTTCTACATCCACCGCTCTCGCCACAATACCAGCAACTCCTTCAGCACCTTAAGCGTTGGGTAGACCGGCGACAAAAGCAGATACTGAATTCCATGGGGAAAGCGGATCAAACGGTGTGGTTGGGTGAAATTTCATTTTCCTCATTTATTCATTAGCTCTTTGCTGGTCCTAACGTTCCACTGGTTATTACTCCTTCTGTTATTGTTCAGACTACTATTCGCATGTGAAGCGTTCTGGCAGAATGAATAAAACAAAAAAAAGTTTGCCGCAAAAAAAAAAAGTCTAAACGCTTGCGGCAGTCTGCAATGGAGTCTGGCAGAATGTGATAACGAGTAGAATGGGCGTCCGGAGTGACATTACGACTCGTAGCTCGCTGCTTCGCTAGCCGCGAACCTCGCATCTCTTCACTCATTTCTATCTTATTTATAGCCAGTCGTTTCTTTTTAAACGGTGAGGAGAGGCATGGGTTTGGAAGGCCCATTCTAGCTTGAACATTGCATTCTAAACTATCCGGAATAGATGTTTTAAATGTGCGTGGGCAGCTAGTCAGAAAAAGTAAAGTTTTTCTGAGCGAGTAAGCGTAACATTAGAGTGAAGGACAAAAAAAATAAAAGCGTGCATGTAGCCGCCGTTTCTTTTTCTGCATCGACGCCTAGCCGCTGTTGGACTGTCGATCGCTTCTTCTTAATGGCTATAAAACCAGGTCTTCACGATGTACATGCCATAGAAAGCTTCTTATATATATATATATATATATATATATTGCCTAGAGCGGCCTGTCGCACGGCAATTTTGAGTGTATTCACGGGCTTCTTTTACGGTTACAGAAAACACTTTATGCAGCCCGTATTGAGCAACAGAAAGCTGTACCAGGAGTTTTTCAGCTTGGTCTACAATTTTCTGATTGACACTTTTTATCTAATAATAACGTTTGACAAGTTGAATCATTATTTAAAACTAATTATGTAATTAGGCAGGATGCAAAATGTAATCCGAGTATCTCCAAGCGAAGGCAAGCAACGTTACCTTGGTTCTGTCCAGCTACGTGGCATTTGTACATCGCGAAATCTTGGTGCATTATAGTTGGGACACCTGTATATATAACAACTGTAATATGCATGGGTATGCATTTTTGCTGACGTGTTTTTCTGCATAGCAGGAGCATCCTAGGTCACAAAGGCTTTCAAAGGAAGCGGGGGCAATAAAAAAGAAAAAAAAAGGACATAGGGCGAAGAAATGAGCCGTTAGGTTATGGGTAACTATAATGGAGTGAAAACGGTTTTTCTCGAGGAGCGTGTAATGAAGCTTTTCAAGTTATCCAGTCTCCTTGAGGAATAAAAATAAAGCTTTTATTTTGTTTGTCAAACTATTGGGCGACGTATGATTCCCATTTCTATTTGCGCTTCAAATTGAGTGCATTAAAAAAATAATTCGCAGATCCAAGAGAGAGAGAGAGAAAACAAGGGTAGGAAAGGCAGGGAGGTCAACCAGAACAGCATCCGGTTTGCTACCCTACACTGGGGGAGGGGAAAGGGGAATAGAAAGCGGAAGAAAGGGAGAGAGTAAACACTGAGTTTGTGTGGGAGGGACACCAAACACAAGGACACTATAAACGGTCTGTTAAGCCCGTGCACTTCAAGTACTGCACTAGTGCACGAATCGCTTTTCGAGCCAGCGACGGGTGTGGCCACGGTCCGAGTATCTTTGACTCGGTGAAAGGTCTCGAGTCCAGTCTGCGTAAAGTTGCCCGCAGAGAGAGGCGTTGGACATCGTAGCGAGGGCAGGTACACAATAGGTGCTCGATGGTCTCGTCGCACCAACAGGAGTCGCACATCGGGCTCTCGGCCATTCCCATACGGTAGGAATATGCGTTCGTAAACGCCACTCCCAGCCACAAGCGACACAACAAGGTTGCTTCGCCGCGGGAAAGGCTAGATGGCGGTTGTAGCCGTAGCGTGGGGTCCAGTTTACGTAATCTGCAATTGAAGCCACTTGAAATCCAGAGATCTTGGGACTTCTTGCGCGCAAGTCGGCGAAGTTCTCTGGCAGCGTCCGACCTCGCCAAAGGTGTTGGACGCGTCTTGGTATCCTCGTGGGCACACCGGGCAGCCTTGTCAGCTAGGTTGTTGCCGACGATGCCACAGTGAGCAGGGATCCACTGAAATATAATGTGGTGTCCTCTTTCCAGAGCATGATGGTGCAGTTCCCTGATTTCAGATGTCATTTGCTCGTACGTTCTGGGACGTAATGCGGACTTGATGCTGTGAAGGGCTGCCTTAGAGTCACAAAATACGACCCATTTCTCTGTTGGCTCTTCGGTGATGTACATCATAGCGGCATGGAGAGCTGCAAGTTCTGCCGATGTAGATGTAGTCGTGTGCGACAATTTGAATTTAGCTGTAACGTTCTTGGCTGGAACGACGAATGCGGCAGTTGAGCTGGTAGGTGAGGTCGAACCATCAGTATATATATGTATGCGGTCATCATACGTCTGGTGCAATAATAGGAGCGTAAGTTGCTTCAGAGCCGGCGATGGATGATTGGACTTTTTTGTAAGGCCAGGAATAGCAAAATTCACTTGAGGTGGTCGCAGGCACCACAGGGGAGAGGAAGGCTTCGCCGCCGGTGTAAAAGATACCGGTATGTACTCTTGATGAGCGCTAATCACTCGTGAAAAGGTCGCTTGAGGTCTATCTGCTGGTAGGGAGGCCAAATGATGGTCGGGGATCCTTGACAGATGGCGAATGTGCGCTCTGAGAGAGTCGACAGCTACATGAGTCTGGATTGTATGGTCTCCTGCGATGGCGATTGTTGCTGCGGTTGAAGTGCACCGAGGCAGCCCTAAACACGTGCGTAGGGCTTGACCTTGTATGCTCTCCAAGGCGCGAAAGTTCGTCTTGCATGCACTTGACAATACTGGTAGGCTGTAACGTAGGAGTCCGAGAAACAAAACCCTGTACAGTTGCAACATAGAATGGACTGGTGTACCCCAGTTTTTCCCGCATAGAAATTTGAAGACCTGAGCAATGGCGACGAGCTTCTTCTTCAGATAGACGCAGTGAGGGCTCCACGAGAGGTTGCGGTCAATGATGACGCCCAGAAAGCGATGCGTCTTAACATAGGATACAGCTTGACCATCGATGGTAACAGGATACGATGACATTTGTTTCCGCGTAAAACCAAGTAATGCGCACTTTTCCGTAGACACACTGAGGCCTTGTTCTCGGAGGTAAGAAGCCGTCATGGTTGCCGCCCGCTGAAGCCTGGCTCTTAGCTGAGGGCGAGTCACCGCAGAGGCCCAGATGCAAATGTCGTCGGCGTATATTGAGACATGTACTGTCTGCGGTAGGTAATCCGCTAGTCCTACCAGGACGAGGTTGAACAAAATAGGGCTCAACACTCCACCCTGCGGCACACCACGGCAGATGTAATGGTCTGAAGTTGGGCCGTCTTCGGTCTGTAAGAAAAAACGCCGCTCAGTCAAATAGTCCCGAATCCATTGATACATCCGGCCACCAACTCCAACAGCCTCTAGTGAGTTTAGTATGGCCTCATGGGCGACGTTGTCGTATGCTCCTTTTATATCCAGAAAAAGTGCCGCAGAAAGGCGCTTGAGGCTTTTTTGATTTTGGACCCATGTTATGATGTCAATGACGTTGTCGATGGACGTGCGACCTCGACGAAAGCCTGTCATGGCGTCCGGATAGATGTTGAATCGTTCTAGGTACCATTCCAATCGAGCAAGAATCATTCTTTCCATCACTTTGCCGACGCAGCTCGAAAGCGCAATCGGACGATAGGATGAGATCTCAAGCGGAGACTTTCCAGGTTTCAGAATGGGGATCAAGCGGCTCGATTTCCATTCTTTAGGAACGGCGCCATTCTGCCAAGACTCATTGTAGTATTTGAGCAGCTCATCACGTGCGTCATGTCCAAGGTGGCATAGGGCAGCATACGTGATGCCATCAGGTCCTGGTGACGAAGAACGCCTGCAGGTCGCCAACGCAGCATCGAGCTCTTCGAGGGAAAATAGCACGTTTATTTCTGGTACACGTGCCTCAGGGATGTCATTCAATGCTGCGTCAGTAATGATGGCCACGGACCCAGCAACCCGTGCACAGAACTCTTCAGCCACTTGAAGTTCCGAGCGGAGTTGGTAGAGGGCCAGAGCAGCGAAGGGCTTCCTTTGATGCGGAGATGAGCGAAGACCCCTAACCGTTCTCCATATGTGTGAGAGCGATTTTCTGGGATCAAGTGAATGACAGAATGTTTTCCATCGCTTATCTTCCAATTTATCCATGCGACGCTGGACTTTCTTTTGTATGCGTCGTGAAGCCCTCAGATCCAAGACGGACTTCGTGCGCCGATACCTCCTCTCCGCCTGTCGGCGTGCCGCACGCAGCCTCTCAAGTTCCATGTCCAAGTCTGTTCGCCTTGTTGACCTTGTAAGCGAGCAGATGGATGTTTTCAATGCCTCTGCGATTGCTTCTTCGATGGTGTGTGAGAGGCCTTCCCGACATGTGTCATCCATATCCTTTTTAAATTTTGACCAATCAACTGTACGCAAGACGGTAGAGGAGCGTTGCTCAACTCCTCTAATCTTTATGTATGTTGGAATATGGTCGCTTCCATGTGTTTCTATGTCCGTAAACCATTGGACGCTTGAGGCAAAGCGCCGTGACACCAAAGTTAAGTCCAGGCAGCTACTGTAGGTCGTGCCTCGCAGAAATGTAGGGCTGCCGTCATTCACACAGCACAAATCATGGTCAGCAGCAAAGGAGGCAAGGCGCCTGCCTTTGGAGTCAATTTTAGTGCTTCCCCATAGCTGGTGATGCGCGTTGAAGTCACCTGTGATAATCCAGGGGCCATTGTTCATCAGTAATATTTTCTTTAGTCGTTCGCCGTCAAAGTGACCCGCAGGGGATATGTAGGCTCCAATTAGTGTAAATGACACATTCTTCTTTTGGACATTTAGGCAGACATATTGGTTGTCGTCATGAGGCTCTATCGCGTTAGCGACGTATGTTAAGTCCGTGCGGATGTAGATGATCACCTTCGTGCTCGCACCGCATGTGGACGAGACGAAAGATTCATAACCGGACAGTCTGAGTGGAGTTGACGTATTTGGTTCGCAAATAACCAGTATGGGGAAGCGATGTGTAAAAATGAATTGGCGAAAGTCTGATATACGGGTCCTTAGACCCCTGGCATTCCATTGAAAGATCGACGCACTTTTGAGTTCAGTGCGGAAGGGGACTGTTGGTCGAGCCATGATGCTTAAACGATGCTAGCAAGCACTGGATTTAGTGCATCCAGTATTTGCAGGGCGCTTCGAGCTGCTGGTGTTTGCAGCTTGTTCAGTATAATGCGCATTGTATTAATTAGCGATTGCAGCATATCAGCCACTTGCCTGTCTTGGTCGCACAAATCGCCGGCAGTAGACGTCGGGAGTTGTCCAGCGAAAGTTTGCTGTGTTTCTGTAGGTGAATGTTGTCGTTTCGGTAGAGCCGGCCAAGATTCGGCAGATGTGGTCTTCTCAGTAGACTGGTTCTTCGCGGTCCTTTCCACATTGTCTGGCCTAGGTGGTGGAAGAGGAGGTGGTGTTGTAGGAAGTGGCATGCGCCTTCCTTGAGGAGCCTTCCTTGAGGAGCGCCGGCGACGTGAACGTCGCTTCCTGATTTTATCGGCGGCTTCGCGATGAGATGAATGATCTCTCGCCATCTCTTTCAAGATCGCCATTTCCTTCTTAATATGTGGGCATGCCTTCGATGAAGCTTCATGTGATCCTCCGCAGTTTGCACACTTCACTACAGTCGCGCCACATTTATCTGCAGCGTGGGGCTCACCGCAGCGGGGGCATGCTGCCTGATTTTCGCAGACGCTGCTCACGTGTCCCAGTTTCATGCATTTGCGGCACTGAAGAGGTTTCGCAATGAAAGGCCGCACTGCATGTCTGAAGTGGCCCACCTTAACATGCGAGGGTATATATTTGCCCTTGAATGCTATTTTCACGCAGCGTGAACTGCCTAGCCGCTTAACATCAACGATGACCTCATCATTGGCTGGCTTGATAAGAATTGGCAAGTCGTTGTTAAGGATGGCGACGTCTACGTCGTAGATAACGCCAGTGACTACGTCAGATCCCAGAGGGATGTAAGAGCGCACCTGAATGCCATCGAGGTCCGTTACGCTGCGTAGAGTGGTCAAAGCAGCCGCATGCTGGACATCAACCGCCAGAAGATTTTTTCGGGTGTTCACTCGAATGTCCGATATTTCATTTGGCACCAGGGCTTCCAGTGACATCGACACAGATTGCCTGTTAAGTAGCTTCATGTTGACGTTGGGAAGCAGGGGCACGAATATGATGGTATTGGCGTCCGGCCTCTGCGTCTGTCTCACTGTTTGCGTGCTTGACGATGAGGACGTCCTGGTGTTCCTTCTCTTCGCTCTGCGGCTCTGCACAAGCTGGAAGTCGTCATCGGAAGTGTCCTCACTGCTGAGAGAGTAGACATGGGTGTCCTCGCTGTCGCTGTCGCTCTGCTGACCGATCCGCTTCCTGGAGGCGGCCGCCGCTGACGCCGCCGTCGCCGGCAGACGTACGGGGTCGTCCACTTCCATTACGACCGAGCAGGGAGCGAGGACCAGCGGATGAACTTAGGTTTTCACAGAAATAAACCGGAGCTAGAAAGAACAGCTCTGTATCAAAAGACACTTCGTCCCGCAGATCCAAAATACATGCTGAATTATAGGTGATGCAAAACGTAGCGAAGCGGCTCGTTAAATGCTATATAACTGAATGCGGTTCGCACAATTGTTTTGTTTTACTTTCATCCTATCCAACGTTTGACTTTACCCAATATTTCTGTGTGCGTGCTAAGCCGCTCACAAGCTATGTCGAAATGCAAACACCAAATCACATTGCGCACATGGCACACACTGCTCACTGTGATGCACATTGTGAGACGTCGACGCAGGGATCTGACGCGGACGAAGGCGGTGTACGATGCTTGACGATGGAGGTGCACCACGCTGCCAATGAACCACCGTGATGTCTTTCGTACCACACTCCCTTGCAGGAGAAACTAAATTTAAAGATGAGCCTGAGCGGTGTTATTTTTTTATCTGCCTCGAAGGCCGCTGCGTTTCGTTCCAGTGAACTTAATTAGACGGTTTGACAAGGGCGAAGCAAGAACAACGATTGCTTGGTGGAAAAAGAAAGGACAGCAGGTTTCGTGGTTGAGCTCCCAAACAGCCACAGCGATTGGGAAGCCGCAAACGATTATCTTTTGTCCATCTTTACTTTTGGTGACATAGCGCCAGCGGCCTAGACAAAGGCGCTTAGTGAGCCTTGTGCGGAAAGAACCAAGCGGAGAGGGAGGCAAGTCACGCAGCAGAATTGGCAACAATCAGGAAACGTAGTGGCAATGAAAAAAATAAGGAAAACAAGCAGCGAAGCGAGGAGCGAACCACTGAATATTTTTATCTGAGCTAGGTAAACATTGGGACGGAGCCCTTTGCGGGCGTCGGCCAATCAAGGGCTGCTTAATTGAAAGCGTTGTTAGCGTCCATTAGGGCGTTCCAGTCTGTGTGCAATACGCCAGCACAATGGAATAATAAAAGAACAAATAAAAGCAGCACGAAGGGTAGATCACGCAGAGAAGACGAGGAAGAGGAAGTAAAGTGATACATGTGCCGAAACCGGAAATTACTTTAGGGAAATTTACAGCAACGGAAGAAGCCTTGTGTGTACTGTCGCTTGAGCATGCAAAGCAAGCCTTCAATGGAATAGGCGAGGTAAACAAACCAAAATAAAGTATATAAATACAGAAAGTTACGTTAAGGAATCACTGAAGGACAGCTCATGTCATTGTAGGCACGTCATCGGTTTTGACTTAAGGCCGCGCTGACAGCCGCACGTCCAATTGATCCGCTGTGCCATACAGAGGAAGAAGATCTGATGCCATATGGCATCAGATCTGGCCATGACCAACATACATATGTTGGTCATGGCCAGTCTTGCATCATAAGTATTTCATTCATCGGAGTCCTCTGCTACATTTTCAAGCTCTTAGAGTGGTAAAAGAAAACATGGTACCATATTACCGGTATCTGAATAAAGGCACACGAATTTGTCGATGATTCTACTAAAATAACGAAAACTAAGAAGCGCCCAGAAGGTAATGCGTCGCATATAAAGATAAATCTTGAAGTATAATTTGCCACTATCTATATGATCAAAACAAAGGCCTACAATGCAAGCCGGGTAGGTCGCATTTAAAAACTAGTGTTCGTTATTTTCACCCGATAATCTAAAATGCGGTTCATTGAAAGGAATTTGATTGATTATGAAGAACCACTGAGGGATGTGGAAGAAAGCAAACGGACTCGGAGAGTGTTCAGCTATTCGTACAGGAAAAGGATTGTTTGACAGTGAATAAGAAGAAGTAGGAAGCTTACCAGCAAGTATACGACTTGTATGATGAGCAACATGGCAACTAACAACGTCAAGCGGAAAGTCAGAGAGGCTGAGATAATCTCATGGGTGGCGGCAATGGAAAAGAAACCTGCTATGAATAACTACTTATGAGGAAAAAAACGAAATAAGGAAAGAAACAATTTATGATAACTAAAAGGAAAGCTCCTTACGTTTTGAAGCGCCATCAGGCTGCCTTAGAACAGTCACTTATAAAGCGAGATAGAACAAGGAAGAAAACCATCTGCTTGTTGCGGTAAAGCTATTGAAACCAGGTAGCATGTTTTCTTAGAATGCGGAGATATCTATCTGCCCAGTGGTCAATTTAGGCACCTTCGGCCTCCTTGAAGCCCTTGGGTTCAGCGAGAGTAGGCGGGAAGTAAAAATGTTCACAATAGAGATTAGTAAGGGGTGGTTGGAAAATTCGTGGAAGAAAAGTAGGGGAACGACAAACAACGGAGGCGTACAAAAACAAAGTTCACAATAGGGGGTCAGAAAGTTGGTTTATGAGAATTTATCGTGAGTCTCTTTTTTTAACGTAGGTAGGACTTTAGGCAACATAATAATAAAAGCTTGGCGGTGCAAGCCACCACCCCTTCCAAAGCGGACGCTCATATGGTCCGTCCGTCCGTCCGTCCGTCCGTCCGTCCGTCCGTCCGTCCGTCCGTCCGTCCGTCCGTCCGTCCGTCCATCCGTCCATCCATCCATCCGTCCGTCCGTCCGTCCGTCCGTCCATCCATCCATCCGTCCATCCATCCATCCATCCGTCCGTCCGTCCGTCCGTCCGTCCGTCCGTCCATCCATCCATCCATCCATCCATCCATCCGTCCGTCCGTCCGTCCGTCCGTCCATCCATCCATCCATCCATCCATGAAGCCCCAACACGACAGCATCTCGTCAAAAACATCTATGCGATGTGTGCATGGTGAAATTTTTTATGCTTAACGGAATTTTTAAAAATAGCCTGTTGCAGATAACATAATCCTAGCCCTTGAGTTCGGTTATTCAGAGAGCCGGACATTACTTACAGTAGAACTCGCCACACCTGTATAAATAATTTTAAAAATCATTAGTTATCTTCCTAATTACTTAAAGGCACATATTGAAATTTACGAATTGTAGCCGCCGAGTTTGCTAGCCGTATCCACTTGGAATGAATTTCCAGAATGACGCCACATTGGAGGTACGCGCCATGTAACTGGCCATAAGAAATCCGTTGTTGTTCCACTTACTTTTTTTAACGAACGCTCTTTTGCGTATTCAAGCACGAAAGTAACTGGAAGGCACACGTATTTCGTCCCGTGCTTTAGAAAACATTGTTCTGAAACCGATGTAATCCTGGAAATTCCTTTCAAGTGGATACGTCCTGCAATCCAATTTGTAAATTGCTGTCTTGGTCGTAAAGTAATTAGTTAAGAAACTAATTAGTCATTTATCATTAATTAGCTCAATCTGTGTTTCTATTTTTCGTGCTAGTAATGTCTACTTCTTGGGATAATCCAGCTCAAGGGCAAGAATTGTTATATCTGCCCCAGGCGATTTTTTTTAAATTACATAATATCTGTACAAAAAAATGACTCGCCACCCCAACTCTGCGAATGTGGATGTCCAGTGAAGCATGTACAACTGCTGAGGGCGGCTATGCAATGCTTTATTGCTTTGGGGTAATGGTAGTAATAATAATTTAGACTAATTGGTGTAATGATAATTTTCACAACACTCTGCTGCCCATAACGTGGCTGCAACAACATTGAAATCAGTTGCTAGGCTGATTCTTCTGTATACGAAAGCCTGGGGATGTCACTCCCCGGTTTGCAAACTGCCGTCGCATGGCACCTTGTGCAATAGTAATCTTTATCGGGAAACGTATGCGGGGAGCCCTACGTGCTTCGCATTGTTATCAGGAGCACCTTATCATTAATTATGCGGTTTAGACGCTTGTTTTGCACTTGTTCTGTATGCTATTCTGTATGTTGTATGCGTGATTCCAAAGAACGTATGCAACGTTCGCTTCACTTTGCCGAGTGCTTGAAGCCTCTGCCTTACGGGGGTACGAGCCACTGTTCCTGGCCTGCACTGAGGCCGGGATCGGCCCCCATTTCTGCTAACGGAGGCGGTCACGAGAAAGCCGACCACAAAGAGGCAAGCAGCTTCGCTGTAAAATGATCATCCCGCATAATGTTATCTTTGTGCGCTACTACACTTCTTGTTGTATCCTCGTAGATACATGTAGAGACGCTACCACTCCCAGAAGCTGCGTGGAGCACAAGCCCATGCACAAAACCTAGCGCTCTACAGGAAACTGCACTAATAGTTAATGAGGAACGCAGGAGGCACATTGAAGGACATGCCTCGTCGGTTTTGTTCAGGTTCTTGGAAAAACGCACCATCGTCCGCAGGCCAAACATTTTGACGTGATTTAGCTTCAACAGTGCCGCAATAGTTGTAATAAGGAACTCAAGTAGCAAATTAGTCGACGTGACCACCAAGCCAGATAGCAAGTACCTATAAACTAAACTTTCAGTTGTACGAACGTCGGTTTATCGAATATTTCAGAATAACGGACTTTTTAAATATCCCCGGCAGTTTTCTTACAGATTCTATGCAAAAATGTTTCACTTGAACGAATTTCGGAACAGTCAATATTTCAGTTTTTACAAACTCGCTCAGAGTACCAAGGCTTATTTTTACGATCAGAACCGATGCCCGCCCTCATCAAACCAGCACTCCAGCGGCAATGTAACGTCGCTGGCGCTACAGCGCCCCTGGGGCAAAGCGGCGGCGCGGAAAACGAACGGCAACGAGTCATTGCCTCTGAGATCGCCCACACAAAACGAGCAAGCATGTGATCTCGGAGGCCATGAACAAAGTAACATCGCTGGCGTTTACAACGCCGCCAGAGCAAAGCGGCGATCTGTCACACCACAAACCACGTGGTGTGTTTTTTTTTTCTGACCGGCTAGTCGTGGCATGGTCGCCGTTCGAAGGAGAGGCGAAGAAGACGAAGAAGAGGCCATTGCCGAGCCAGTTTCAAGCCCTATAACTCTAGCTGAGGTTGTAGGGTACATTGGAAAGTTGAGAGACTTCGTGTCTCAACAGCAAGGTGTGCCAGAAGAAGTGTACAAAAACATTGACTCTTTGGACAGTTTTGTTACTTCCTGTGCTTTAACAGTACAAGTGCAGAAGAAGATTACAGTTTTTTTCTAAATGAGAAAGGCAGCATTATAACTGTTATGAACCTTGTACTTGTTCATATGTACAAATTCCATTTCACACCTTTCTAACACTACGTATGCCATGTCTTTTGCTCCATGAATTGCACTTCAAATTTTTGACTCTGTATGCCATGTCTTATGTTGGTCTAGTGAATATTCAATTTAGTGAACTTTCAGTCGAGTGAACTATTTCCTTCGGTCCCTTGAAGTTCACTCAAGTGAGAGTTCTCTGTACTACAGTTCTACTCTATGTAGTACTCTACACCCTCGCCGCCAACACACTTTCGCTCGTTGCGGCACCCACCCGCCTTACCTCCTATCCCCTTTGGAAGAACCCTACCTATATATATTGTGGCGAGGAAAGCATATGTCGCCTTCAAAAAGACAAGTCCACTTGTCAAAATGTTGGCTCCCGCTTTCACCTTATTCTCGTTTTGCTCATCGTCTATACTACAGTTAGCAGCTCGCTTTCTAATACCAAATCTAAGTAGAACTGCATTGTGTTTTATTATCTCCTCGTGTCGCTTCAATATCGATAGTTTCTCCCTGCTACAATATAACTGTTCACAAAACAGTGGGTAATGCGCCGTGTGCATGCCTTCGCATTAGGCCCAGCCCTTTATTGTACCTCCAGTGATGCCTGCTCGCTTCCCCATGCATGGTAAGGAGGTGTCCTATTCATTTTCACCACTTTCGTTCTTGCTCTTTGCGTTTCTACTGTATTAGGCTCTTTATCACCACCCTCCTCGCCAAACCACGGCTTCTTTGCTAGAATGTTTGACAAGACAATGCGCCACCCCGAGAATCATTCGCCTCAACAAATAGATTCGAACTAATCTTGACGCTCAGAAGTCGTCTTCGGATGCACTTTCGCACTGCTCAAACAGCGAGCTTTGTCACCAGCTCCACTTCTTTAACGGCCGCGACACTGCGATTGACGTGGTGTCTGTTATTGCTTATTGTTTCAGGTCCCGCCATGTTAACCCACTCCCGTCGTTGCTGCCATTGTGAACATTCTTCGCGAGCAAAGCTCGGAACATTTCTCTTCATCCTTTGCCAGCCGCACTCTTTTGTTTTTCCTGCAGCGTATACACCAAATCGCGCAGCTAACGTGTTTCCACTTATAAAAAGCCTATGTTTTTATTCACCAATAAAGAAAAAAAAAGACGCGCTAGAAATGCGGGGCATGTTTTTTAGCTGCACCAAATTTTAAAAGATTGGCTACGACAGATAGCTCCATTCATACCATTGACGTAAATTACTCAACGAGGCGGCCATTACTTCTACGAGAAATCGAAATGTCTAATTGAAAAATTAACACAAGTACGCTTAATAAATTTATAATAAATTATTTTGCACCATATATTTCAGTATGCGAATTGTTGCCGGTGAGTTCGCAAGGCATGATACTTCGAATTAATTCTTAGGACACCACCAGTTTTGATATATAAATTGTCAACCCGTCCAACGAAAAGCACTTGGGTTCCAGTTACTGTTGTGCTAAAATGTATGAAAGAACCGCTTTATTAAAAAGTTAGTGGAACAATAGTGCATATGCCCATTCAACTTTGACGGCGCTTATCTAGAAACAAGTGCCATCCTCAGAATTCGTTCTAAGTCGACATGCCTTGCAAGCTCACTATTTACAATTCTTAAATTTAAATGTGTGCCATAAAGTAAGCATTTAGAAGGTAATTAGCGTAATTAGGTTAATTATTTAAGCATTTCGGCTTTTTGAAAAATGTAATGGTTGCCTCATCAACTAATTTATATCAAGTGTTAGAATAGTGATATATGCCGCAGGCAATTTTTAAAATTTGCTGCAGCTAAATAAAAGAACACCCTATTCAATAGGAGCAACGCAAGAAACGCAGGCTCATTTGTTGTTGGACGTGGGGGACTCATCTGAAGAAATGTCACATGCCACACGAGCATGAATCGCTACGTGCACCTTTTGCAGGTCGTCACATTTACCACGTCCTATTTTCGTCTACGGCTAAACTTGCTCGTTAAATATTCCCGGTTTATTTCAGGCATTACAATTTACTTTCGGGCTAGGTTGGTGACGTACAGCACGCTTCGATATTTGTTTTGTTTCTTGTAAGTACTTTGGACCATATAACGTAAAACTATTTCAATATGTTTTTATTCCAATCTGCTGACGTCGAAATTGCGTAACCGCCGACGCAAGCATCGGGCGGTGACCGGCAGGGTTGTCTAAACAAAGCAATCAAATTCTCCCCTCGTTCATAGTAGGTACCTTTTGCTTGCTTGAAAAATGAATAACATTGCTTGCACTGAGCGGCTTGTGCAAATTGGCTCACAAGAGGCGAGGATCATGCTCAAGTGGAGAGGGATTCGATGAGGCCGAGCCACTGGATTGAATATCGATAACCGGATTAAGAGGGTGGCGTCGCCATCTGCGATTTGTCCGCTTTCTCTTACTTAGGTTGCGGTGGCTCGTCAACAATCAGGGCAGCATGCAACGGAAGCTTAAGAACGACGCTAAAACGGATCCTCAGCCAAGAATAGTTGGCAGAACGAGGTCATAAATGTGCCGAAAGTTCTAGGAAACGTTACACAGCCACACAAAAAGTTTTGTTACACGCAAATAAACCCACGCTTTCCGGCAGAGGCGAGTAGCCAGTACCGGAGCGATCGGCGGCAGCCATCTTTTATTCCTTTCGGAACGGGAGAGGGAGAGAAGTGGTTTTTGTGGGGAAAGGAAGAAAGGCTGGCCTCGCCAGCAGTGTGGGGGCCATGTGAGTAAAGGAGAGAGAGGGTACGAGGAAGAAAGGTAGAGGGTCGTCCTAGCAGCATCAGAGCAGCCTGGCCGGGAGGGCCCAGCGAGTTCGACTGGAGGAGTAGGTTCGTGATAGACCGTATAGGAGGTGACCCAACAGAAGCGAAGTTGTGGCGGATCAGGAAGCCCGAGGTGGTGGGATGGCCGTTAGGCTATCCGTCTTTGTAGAAATTTCCTATAGTCTCGGCGAGAGCCCCGGCGAGTCGAGGTACTCGACGACACTTAGGAATGCTAGTAGCTGATTACGACAGGGGAAGAGGATATCTTCCTGTCGTGAACATGGGAGCCCCAGGCGGTGGAACTCCTGAAAAAGTCGGCCGCGGTGCTGCAGGTGAGCAGGGCAGGCCAGCAGGAGGTGCTTCAGAGTCTCTCGTTCACCGCAGGAGGCACAGGCTGGCGAGGTGGCTTTCCCAAAGCGGTGCCGGTGGGCTGCCGTCCAGTAGCAGCCAGCTCGTAGTCGGAGCTGCAACGAGGTATCCCTTCGTGGGAGGCCGTGCTGTGAAAGTGGCCATGGAGGCCGGCCCAGGGATACTCGTTTGTCCGGGTGGCACGCGATGATGTGCCGGCGCAGCCTGTGTCTCGAGAAGTCTGTGGCCGTTACAGCAGGGCTGAGGGGGACGCTTGATCGGTGGGCACTCTTTGCAAGAGCGCCCGCCTGTTCATTGCCCAGGATCCCCACGAGTGCCGGTAGCCAATGCAGAGATAGTGAGCATCCTGCGTCCTGAAGGGCTGTCAGTCTTGTAAAGAGCAACGCAAACCCAAGGCTGGCCATGTCGGGGCTCTGCAGGCAAAGCAGCGCCGCCTTGTAGTCGCAGAAGATGGCTGCCAGGGTCGCTGGTAGCTCCTGTGCCAGTAGGTCCACAGCAAGGTGGAATCCTGCTAGCTCTAGCTCTGCTGCGGTAGAGCTTGCATGTCCCCGGAGACGGTACAGTTTGCTATTTTGTAGGGCCGATGCAACGCAGGCTGCTGTGGATGAGCCCGTCTCCGGTATCACGAATCCATCGATGAAGATGTGAAGGTGGTCCCCAAGTCTCTCTTGGAGGAGAGAGGCTGCCGTCTGCTGTAGGGCACACGTTGGGGAACGGTTCTTCGAGACACCTGGCAGCTCCGTCGAGCTAGGGACTAGTGGTCGTTGTGGTGGGCGAGGCTGTACAGCGTTTGCAGGCGTGTCCCCTTTCACTTCCTTATAGAGGCCACACAGTCGTCCCATGTGCGATGCTGGGTGGGAGGGGATACCCTGCGGATATTCAGAAGAAAATTCAGTTTTGTTCGGCATATTAATGCATCCTGATCGTTTACTCATCACTTTGACGCGGTAAGTTTTTGCGGTTTTGTGAGGTCGCGTGAGAGGCAGGTGAAGTGGGTGCAGGCCGAAAACTTTTGACCAATAGCCGATGGCTAATGGCAAAAAGACGTCAAATCATAAATAACTATTTTTGTTTTGTTCGATCAAATTATGCATAATCAATGTGTGCACGTCATATCAGATAGGGCGCTAACGCGCTTTTCGTGACGTCGCGTGACTGACAGGTGAAGTGGGAGTGGTCAAAAAAGTTATAGACCATCGGGGTGGGCTGATTACAGAATTGGAATAGTTTTACGTTATAGCACCCTTTACCTATGCTGCTAGGTACACCACACAATCTTTTAAACTCAGTATTCGTAATTTCGTCTGCCGAGAAGTACTGTTATGCTTTGTATTCTGGAAGTCCTATTTCTTTGTTTGGCACTGGGCCGTTTCCTTTACCTAACCTGTCACATTCCGCTTAAGTGCACTAATCTTCACACATAAACAATCACACTTTTTGGCATGTCTACGCTGTATTCCTAAGTCGCAAAGTGGGGTATGGTGCGGCATGTGGAACACACACATTCACAAATTCATTAAGTGCATTAGAGGGGAACAAATGCTGCGCTTACATTCTTCTTCTTCTTCTTAACAACTAGAACTGCGACACATAACTGAGGGGGCACTGGCTAAATGAAATACTTTGTATAATTAAGGTCAGGCTGCTGACGTCCTTATACGGATCACTGAATCAAAGACCCACGCTTTCTTCGAATTTAGATAAAATATCGTGCTAATTTCTGCGTTTATTACTAGTCACTCCCATCAGCTGTATGACTCTATGTAATAGCGGTGGTTCTGTTGTGCTTCGTGTGCAACTACCATGCTAGTGCCATGCCAGAGACCGTAGGTAACAAAAAGGTAGTTTTACTGCGACGAAATTCTTCTCTGAGTCAACCCAGTTTTACACATGTGTCTGCGCACATATCTCGTCGTTCTCGTGTACCGATGCCGGAGATATAGTGGAGTCTAAAATACTAATAAAGAAAGCTCAAGCACTTCAGCGTTGACGCCAAAGAAAACACCGTCGATGTGCATGGTCGTTGAAACGATTATATGGATAACGTTGAGAATACCTCTCAATTATGGATCTTTCTGTCTTTTTTCATGTTCAACATTCACTCATTGCGTATGTTATTCCTACCGTACTTCACACGCAATTACGTGGACCTTATCTTACTTACGGATTTGTAAGCTTCGTGCTTCTATTTTTTGAGCTAATATCCGGTAATTTTCGTAAAAAAATGTGGAGACTTATATTGAAGCCGCTTGGAATAGTGCCTAGACTGTACTTTTCTCCATAAAATGTAATACATTTAATTAAAGTTGGTCCATCAGTTTTCTGAGTAAAGCATTTCCGCATTTTACATGTATTTGAATAGGTGACATTTGAGTTGGCCTGAGCTAAAGCTTCTTTGCTGCCACACTCCGTGTCAATGCTGACTAACCATCCCCTGTTCGTACTAACAATTCTTGTCTGGAACAAGAAATTACTGTCACGATGCCTTTAAGACTGTGATTAACAAAACGCATGCTTTCTAAAAGACGATACAACTGCAGGCAATACTGAGCCTTTAGTCGTTTGACAACTCTCTGGTAGATTTTGTCACATTATTTTTTTCCCTTTCAGACCGTTTACTGCAGTAAACGTGTGACGCATGCGGGAAGTCTATGCGAATAAACCAGTGGCTGACATCGATGACTTGTCTATTCTAAAAAATAGCGTTTGAATGCTGACACGATATGGTTTTCGTCACAGGGTGCAAGACAGTCTTATAAAAAAAATAGGTAGAGTTAACTGCCTTTTATGGTGTAGTCCTTAGCAGAAAATAGGTGACCGGGGAAGAGTAGGTTGGAACAAAACCATTATAGGTCCCACTGCCGTTGGGAAAAGGATGGGCTTGCTTGAACAAAAGAAGAGTAAAAGAAAATTGACTGGGAAGTGCAGTGAGTGCTGAGCTCGATGGCGGGTGAGATTAAGAAAACGGACGAGGCTAGTGCTTAGGGGGGGGGGGGGGGCAGTTGTCTTTCATTATGTTTCGATTGTTCGCGTATAACAAGCCTCTGCCGGAGCTGTAAGTGTCCACCGCGAAGTCGCTGAGGGCTCTGAATGCTCTGCTGCGCAGCCTTTGTGCACCCGAAGCAAGCAAGGGTCTTGAAGAAGTACTTCTTTATCGGATTATGGCAGTCATCATGCGGCTTCTGTCGGCGTTGTGAGCTGGGTCTAACAGGAGAATTCGTGCCAGTCCTATTGACAGCTGAGAGACACCTGGAGGAGGTTGTCCTAACCTACGGGACGAACCTCTAGGCTGAATGAATGCATCCCCTCGTCAAGTTGAGAAAGAGGCACGATTGTCCATGATCTTGCATGGGAAGGTTGATGGCACACCCAGGCAATGGGGCTATAGTACGATCGCATGTTATGTGGGAAATCTGACAAAGCTTTTCTTCGATGAACAACGCACGTGCTAGACGATATCATTTTAATCGCTCAGAACTTGGCGAGTAGCCAAACTCATTCACATGTGTAATCATCTTAGTTGAATGTCTTTATCTATAGTTGTTCACTGACGATTTAATCGCTTCGTGTTTACAAATAAATAACCACGTAAACCTTCATGACCATGCGCCGCTACTGCAGCCTGCGGCACTCGAGATATTCTCTCTCTGTAATGTATAACTGCGTAATGTTAGACAGATTTTCCTGGTTCATTTTCATCGGACCATCGGTAATTGTCATTAAAAGCAAAGCACCAGTGTTTGCAAGTTGCTGTAGTGAAACTAGCCAAGAAATAGTGGAATGCATAAAAGCTATTCATTGAAACGAGCTCAGGGAGTATCAACAGCTATTTCGTAAAGAAGTCGGAACAATGCATATTTGTTAAATGACATTCAATATTTAAACAATGGAAGCTTCTTATTTCACAGCAGAACGAACAATAATATTCATAAAAAGGATGGCATCAGGCTCCGGCAGTATGAAGTTTGTAAACGTGAATGCGCGTGCGTTGACCAGCTTAAAAAATATAACAAGCAGAGACCAGCTCTGCATGTACAGAAGTGCTTTTGCTGATTGCCAACTTCTAATATTGACCTAAGGCAGCGCTACTCTGTGTGCGCTGCGAGATTACAAGTTTTTGCTAAGCTCTTTTCCTGGAGCCGAAATTGCCGACCAGCCAGAAAAAGAAAGAAAGAAAGAACAGAACCGCAAAACCCTCAGTTGAATGAGGATTCCGAAGAAATATATCTCAGGGACGCCTTTATTAGCCGATCTTATGTCGTAGAAACTTTCCAGTGCCGACTCATTTCTGTTTGAAATTTATTTCATTCGTATCGGCAGTTGCTTCTGCGCCAAGGCCTATCATTCTCACTGAACAATTCGTTGTTCTTTTTTTCCCCTCCTTTTTCTTCCGTTGTTCCTCCTTTCTTGAGCGTTCCATCTTTGTCTCCACTGCAGCCAGTTCATCGTGCAAAGTCTAAGCTTGGCTGCTGGCGTAGAAGTCGCTCTCGAGTGCTTTTCGAGATCGCCGAGCGTGGCGAGCGAGAGAGAGAGGGTAGAGAGCCCGAACTTAAGCCCAGCAATGGATACCGAGTCAGCGAGATTGCTTGCGTGCCTTCACATATTGTCCCCGCCAGATGCAGGCCTATATTGAACGCTACGGGGACACGCCGGAGTGGCTTCACGAAGGGCGAGGCATCATATTGGGGAAACGGTACCGCTGGGGGAAGAGAGACGTCGATATGGAGGGGAAGCTGGTGTAGGGCAAGTAGGCTAACGAAACAGCGCAACCTGAATGAAAAACCTGAATGAAAAACAAATAATTTAAAAGCAGTCACAATGCCTGTGCTCTTTGTCTTCTATAAGACCGGCAGTCTGCTGGGCCTGTAGGCACACAGTGCGCCTCCAAGCGTGTGTGGTCACGCTGGAACAGAGAAAGCGTGGCTGGCGGTGGGTGGTATGATATTCCCCTTGACCGAGACGCGCTCTTCCTTGACAGCCAGCTCGCCGATTTCGCGTGTTTCGTTTTTCTTTGCATCTTGTTTTGCTATTTCTGGCGCAATCATGTTTTTCGGGTACAATCATATGATAGAAACTGTGTCGTATAGCGCCGCGTCATTGCAGAAGGAAACAAGCTCTGAAGTAACGGAACAGGCGATACTCAACGAAGCCACATACAGTAGCGAGAAAAAGTATGGCAACTAAAAGTGCCGTACTTTTTTTTTCGCAGCCTGGGCATTCCGGCTAAAATCAAGAGCGCCGGACAACGTGCGCGTGCTTGACCAATACAATGTATTAAAGCAATTCCAGGCCGCGTAGCAGCACTTGAATATATTTTAATTTTTTGCTGATGCTCTGGTGCCCTTTTATTCTTGTGCGAGTTAGTTTCAGTTGGGTGCTTGATGATCGCGCTGCACTCATTATATGCTGATTTCATAGGTGATTTGTGGGCATTGTGATGCATAGAAAATATAATGCTTCCTGGTGTGTTTGGGACTAGATTAAGTAATTCTTTATCACGATCGTCACTTGTAATCTCTGTGCCTGCGGATTTCTGAAATGTAGACTTCATAAGGTGTTTCATTTTTCGATGTATTACGACTAAGCTTTATTTCCTTGTATTTTTAAGTCTGGAATTATATTTTAATTTAATTTTCATATTTGCAAAATACCTTACCCTACATTGGGCATTGAGTAAGCGGAACAAAGAACCAAGTGCACACGTAAATGTCGCTAAATTCTAATCTGTGATTTCGTAAGACAAAAGCCTTATGACAATTCATGTGTGACCGCGAGAGTTTGTGTTTACATGTCCGTGCGCTTATAACTCTCGGAAGACTACTTTTTGGTGGGTGGGTGAGAAAATTCGAAATTTCGGACACACATTGAATAGTTTCGATTATAATAACCTTTGTCGAAGTTGTGCTATATTGGTATGTGCACTTATCTAAGCGCCTAGTTTAGCAGTACCGCACTTGGGTGCACACGATCAAGTTGCTAAAAAAAAAAAAAAACACACCCGAGGGATGTCACTTATGCACATACTTACCAGGCGCTGAGTAAGCATGTCTCGTCTTAGGCAGCCTATTAATTCTTCGCTTCTAATTGGACAAATAAATTTATTCTTGACCGATGCGACCATGTTGTGATTGCTCCAACAGGATGTGCCGCGCTGTAGTATTGCCTTTTCTCTTTCAGTGAGCACTATACACTATACTGCATGTATGCATGCAGCCGCATATCGTACTAGAAGGGAAACGTGGGCAATTTTGTGGTAATTCATGTTTTCGAAAGTCACCAAGCAAAACGGACAAAGCCTTAGGCAACAACTTAGGCAGCACCAGTGTCGTGTTCACATTTGCCTACGTCCTTGTCCGTTTAGCGCTGCTACTTTCCTGTATATGGGATGTCCTGTTCATTTTATTTTATATTTTCAGTGTCATAATACACCATCTTAAATAGGTCAACAAGCCCACATTGCAACCCTCGTAAAAATCAAACACCAGATTGGATCGTACTGTATTGCGGTGTATGCGGGTCAAACATTCTAAACAAGCGTTTTGTTGCCGAACGGGCTCCACAAAATTTTTCGTTTCACGCTTTCTATAACTTGGAAATACTCGATATTGTAGTCGATATTGCACTGTTGGTTTTTCTGGAACTCGTATTTCCAGAGATGCTCCTATTTGAATTCTGTTCGAAATGTTTGCCTTGGAACTCGAACTCCAACCGGAACGACATGGGAGCGCCCTGAACCCGAACAAGAACCGAACTGGCATTTCTTTTTTTCGATTGAACACCCTGCGTATGACATCGTCGTTTATTACGGAAGCATAACCAATCAAACTTCTAGGGACTGCAGTGTCATTCCAACTTTCTTGCTTTGTAAACTGTAGACTTGTTCACATATGTTGATTTTTTGCCATTTTATTATATTAATTAACCCCGCGAAAGCATCAGTGTTGTCTGTACTGCTGCTCTTGCAATGGTGAGTGCCAGGCTGGTCAAGCTACCAAAAAAAATATTTTCTCCTTCATCAAGTGTCCCCTGAGAAAATATACCAACATGTATTTCCAGCTCGTACCACCTAGCAAGCCACACCTGAAAAAAAAAAAACATACACAAGGTCTGGTTGCAGCTGCAATTTTGCCTTCGTCCTTCATGCACAGGCAGACGGCCATGGCGCAGCGCACAAACTCAGGGGCTGTTAAAGGAAGCTCCAAAGAGTTCTCCTGGGGCTTAACGGCAGTTTCCTTCTTCTATGTCATAGGTGCTGTTTTCAACCGGGGCTCAAACGGCTGCTGGTGGTACGTTGGTCTCGGAACGGCCCTAAAACAAATTTGTAGCACTCAAGATCGGTAGAAAGAACCCGGCGTTTCCCTCTCACTCCTCCTCGAAGCCACCGCTCTTCTTCTCGCTTTCCTTATCTCCTGCCACTGCGCTAAGGCTTCCCGCTTGCTGGTTCTTTTCTTTTTCCCGTCCGCCTCTTCATCCGTTTCACGCGTCTATCCCCGCAACGCCAATATATATATATATATATATATATATATATATATATAATTTGTAGTTGATATGAAACATTAAATATTCGGTCAACCCTGGTGACCGTGTTAGCCCTGACAAATATTGGAGTTAACGTGTCTTGTTCTTCTGGTGGAGGTCGGTCTCAGACAACCGGGTAAAGTTAAATTGAGTTGCCCAGGAAAGCACTTATGAAGCAATGTCAAACGGCTAATTTTTCTGCGCGTTTCCAATGTGTGAATGTCGTTTTGTAGCATTAAAGTAGTTGGCGAGTCTCCTCTTCTATATTTCCAATAAGTAAACTGCGCAGCTTTCCTCTGAACGCGCTTTATTTGTTTACTGTCTTTACTAAAATGTGGGTCCCATACCACTGCGTCATATTCAAGCTTCGACCTTATTCAGGCATTATAAACTGCGAGTTTTGTACTAATGGGTGCATCTTTCAGTTTTTTTTGATGACCTACAGCTTTCTTAAAGCCGATGCTGTGGTTTCAAGGATATGTGTAGACCAGGTAAGTTTATTGGTTAACGTAATGGCAGATACCTGCGCTTGTCAACTTCCGCAATAGGACTGTTCCCTAATGTATAAGTAAACGCAGTGGGTGTTTTTTTATTTTCGAGTAGTCCACATGAGTACAGTTTTCTCCTTAGTTAACTCCATACCCCAACGTACACATGAGTCAGTAATCGCTAGAACGGATTTCTGTACAATCATACGGTCACTTTCACTTGATATTTCCTTAAAAACAACACACTCATCTGCGTACAATCTCATAGGCACATCTCGATGAAGTATATTAACCAAATCATTAATATATACTAAAACAACAGAGGGCCCCACACACTGCCCTGGGGAAATCCGAAAATAACAGGGAGCACATCTGTAGGACATTGTTTAATTTCAACAAATTGGCGTTTCTTACTACAGCACGCGCTGATCCACTGAGCACTTCTGAAGTGAAGCCCTATGGGTTCCAGTTTACATATCACATGTCAGTATTTTCTACAGTTTCAGTCACCACATCTTCAGCAACACATCTCGCATTGGGCACTACGCTCTGTGAGGGTCTTCACAGGCTTATCTTTAAGTCACTGTTATTAATAAACACGCTTACCGAGGCAAATGTTTCTACTGAAGCCCTATTGGTTCCAGTTCATGCAGCAACTTGTCATGAGGCACCTGGTCGAACGTCTTTCAAAAGTACAAGAACAAGACATACATCTGTCCAGCACATTCGAGTACTCACGACAATTCTCGCACTGTCGCCAAAAGCTGAGTAACAGTCGACATCCCCTTCCTAAAGCCATGTTGAAAATCAGACAGGATGTTATGTTTTGTCAGAAATTCGTGTATATAACACGCAACGACATGCCCCAACCACTTACAGCATGGAGAACGACAAAATTTTTGAAGGAGTCCTGCAACAAAAGGAATAATGAAAGTTTTGTTTTCGATTTCATGGCGGAAGCCTACATGGCAACCTGTAAGATTTGCTTGTAGTCTGTCAATAATGCTCTTGGCCGTCCAGTCACGAAGCGTTGTTATCTTTGGTGCTACGACCTGCGTTTTTTTCTTTGCGACAGCCCATATTACATGTTTCTACTAATCGTTTTCCATCATTGTCTCGGTTTGGGATGGCCCAGTAGAAATGCGGAGTCGAAGTGATAAGTCGTGGTGGTGCAGAGGAGTACGCCCGAAACCTCGTGTCTTCCTATATGTATCGGGCGACATCACGTGCGAATATGCGGATCTGTGTTGCTTCATCGGTTCTTGATGGTGGCATGGGTTCCTTCACGGCACTTTCGCGAACACTTCTAGCAGCTTCATCAGCTTGTCCGTTGCCCATAACGCCGCAGCGGCCTGGAAGCCACTGAAAAGTGATGTCATGTACTTTCTCTCTGCCAGTTGGATATGCAGCTGTGTTATTTCCAGTACTAGTTGGTCTTGCACTCCATGACGTAAAGCGGAGAGCAGATAATGGCAGGACTACCTTGGAATCGGTAAATATTATTCATCTTCGTGGTACAAGATAAATCATGCGAAGTGCGCTGCGAATTGTAGCAAGCTCTGCAGCCGTCGACATTGTTCACTGAGAGCTTATAAACTGAATACTCACGAACCCAGACGCAGTCACACGTGACGGCACTGCCACGCCTCGACTATCGGCCTCGATCTGAGCAGATGATCTCGGAGTGCCGGCTGATAACCGTCATCACACCAGACTGACGAAGGCGCTACTAAACTTTCTCCGGTCAAGCGATCTAGATGTATTGTGGCGCTCTTGCGTTCCTTTGTGCTTTTAATATTTTTTATATCTTTCTATTGATCTGTGAGTGCTTTTACTCTTTATCTTTTTGTTTTTCTTTACCCGTTTCCCAGTGCAAGGTATAAAACTCGATATCTGCCTTCAGGTTAAGCTCCCTCCCTCTATTTTCTAGGTTTTTCTCCTGAATCTGCCAAACAGAGAAAGAAACAGACGCCTAGTCACTATGAGCAAGCTTCTTTGATGTCACTTTCCGGTTATTATAAACACTTGAAAACATCCCGATTAACATATCCCATGTCAGTATTTTCTACACTTTGAGTCACCACATCTTCAGCAACACATCTCGCATTGGGCACTACGCTCTGTGAGGGTCTTCACAGGCTTGTTTTTCAGTCACTGTTATAAATAAAGACGCTTACCAAGGCAAATGTTTCTCTTCACAGAATTCAAACTTCTGCCGAGTGAGTTGTATTAAGTAATATATTTTATTGCGGTAACTATATCGCGACGCCATCGTCGTGATTTTCCGTATAAAGTCCGAGGGCGACAGCACCGTCGCCGCGCGTCGTATGCTGTATGTACGAGGGAACGCAAACGAGGGAAGCCGACGATCGAGGCTCAATCTGGGGCGCGCAAAGTAATAATACGGAGAGCAACCGCACTGTTTTCCTTCGCGCGAGGGGGCGTGGGGGTATGGGAGGGAATGAGGGGGGCGGCACTGTGCCCCGGCAGCAACTGTGCATTTGGTGACCGGGCACAAGGGGAACTGACCATCGCGGCTCATTTTCGGGAGAAAACGGGGAGGCAGCACGGGAGGGAGGGCAGGGACGGCTTAAACTTCGCAAACAAGTGCGTACTTTGGACAGCCGCGCTCGGTCGCGCGTGCCGTATCTTTAAAGGGATCTGCAGACGGCTCATAGTTTTGTGTGCTATGTTCTCGCCGCTCTTGCGTTGAAGCGATGACGCGCATGCCCACACCAGCGTTTTGACAGCGAGTGTCCGCACTCATCGAGTCTGATGTGTTCATATTTGCTTGTGTGCGCTGACACCACGCTTGTTAATTCAGTTAGTAAGCGAATGTTTCCCAGTGTACACGGCCGATATAACTACTTCGTATAGCTACCTGCTAATTTGATATCGCAGTCTATACATCGCCTCTAGGACGAAGCTGCGACTTCTTTGTTGGGCTTATAGCATATCAATTACCTCTTTTGTAATCTGTATTTGTCTCTTATTCGCGATTTGTGAATATCACAACGCTATTTGTGTGTACAGTATTTTAATTTTAAAGGATTCAGTTTCTGCGTTATTGAAATTCAAGGAAAAGATACTATGAGATTACTTTGCTTGAGAATAGTCTAAACTATAAAATATGCTTGAAGATTGCATTACATATGAAAGCTCAGATCAACTACCGGCTGAAGGTAGGCATATGTCAGTGAAATTTTAAAATGGTTCGCGTCAGCAGTACTTCGAGTCAACGAATGAGTGAATGGCAAACGTTGCATTTAAATATGCGGTGTGGAGTAGTCTAGGCATCATTTTGCGAGTGAGCCATGAGATTGTGCTCGCTAGGCAATTCGATCTATTTTGACCGTTATTTGTGGATTTTTTTATTTAGAAACCTATTCACTAAAAAAAACGTACCAGACCATCCATAATATTTTGCAATAAATACGTGCAAGGTTCAAGCTCGCTGTACCAATTAACTTGGGCGCAGCAAATTGTTAAGAGGGTTTGGACATTCCTCAGAACGTATGTGGCCGCAGCTATGCCTGCAGACGCTGACGCGAGAGAAGCAACGTGTCAAGCTAACATTAACTGCTGACACAGGAAAAATCAGGCAACAAAGTATAAAATAAAATACATCTGTGAAACAATAAAAACGGGTGTGTCATGTTTCGGGACTTGCACAGTAAGCTTTCAGTTGGAAATTCTAAAGAACGTAGCATGAAAATCGAATACGATGTAGGTATTGCTTTCATCGTTATACAATGGTGGACATACTTGACACTGTGCTCAGACACAAGCACCGCAAAAATCCTGTAACACAAACTGTGATGCTCCCATACTAAAAAATATTCTCCCGCTCCTTCCTTCATCTATAGGTTAATTTGATTTATTATAAGACATCAGTACCGGGGGGCGTGAATTTGGGATTTAAGTTCCGCGTGCGAGCGTGCGAGTGCGTGTGCGTTGGTATGTGTAACACAATTAGTAAGTACAGGTGGGATGCGAGCTAATCTGGGACTTTTTTGGCATCCATATTGAGAGTAAGCAAACTCAATTTGTTAATATCATTGCCACAATTTTTCTATATTATTGACTTGATTAGTTTAATTAATTATTTATTCCCAATGACCACCTTATAATACGCATTGCATTGGCGCGTCTGAATCCCAATCCTGAGGCTAGTTTGGATTCATTCAAGTGTAAGCAAATAAAAGAGCATGGCATATGGTAAAACGACAAATTTAGACTAAAAATTGCATAGCATTCGTAAACAAATGCAGTGAGAGCATAACAAAAATCTTGTTAGACTTGTACAAGCAACGCAGTTCTATAAACAGTAGACAGTTCATTTGACACAAGGACAATATATGTTAGAAGTAAAAACGGAAAAATCAGAGGGTTTCAATAGAAATGAACTGAATTGTCTGAAAATAGGATAATACATGTTGGCCACTACAACATAGCTATACGTCACGAAAAGCCACTTCTGTTCAAAAATGACTTTTAATGAAAAGAAGGTGACGTGGGTTCACACAAATAAAATAAATATTAGGTTTCCCGGTATTGTATCTGATTAAAATTCTTATGCTAGAAGTGCGTAGCGTAGCATATGATTTTGCAGGTAAGCTAGTTTTCGGACATAAATGACGGCCTATGCATCATAGCGATGTTGAGAAGAGAAATTCGCCTAGATGGCTGAAATTTCGTCACACTATCCTATCTTTATCGTTTTTTTTGTGATTTGCTCGTTCTCCCTTCGTATCTTGCTGTTTGTCGGCCGAGTATCCTTAAACTCAAGAAAATTCGTTATCCACCTCAAGTATGAATTCAAGCCGCTCTACGATACTCCGCTTTCTTTTCCAAGCACTTTGCAAACTTGAAGATAAAGCAACGTCCTTGCGAGAAATACGGTTTCCAGGCTAGCATGAACGATATGATAGCCGTGTCGGATAACGTTAGTGAACCTCATGGATGAGCAGACTGAAATGTGAGACCGACAACGGTAAAAACCAAGCCTTCCAATCAATACGGCAAACTCCACAGCTTCTCCACACTAGAGGTGTCGCGTTCGCTTCACTTTGCGATGTCCTCGGCGCATAACAAGGTGCATATAATGTGAGCGTACTCGTCGCCTGCGTTCGCGTTACGCGCTCTCGTTCTGAGAACCCTCAGAAACGTGAGACCGACGCGTTCAGTGAGGCCCACAACAATGCTTGTGACTGCACGGATACAACAACAGAAGCGAAAGAATGAGTAGCAACGGCAGTGCAGTTCTTGAGAAATAGAAGTAGTGTTCAGGCGTGAGGGACGCGATAATAAGGGCAAAATAAGATACCAGGAAAACGCAAAGAGCAACGTACAACCATGAGCGTGTGTCAGATCAGCAGTTTCGGATTCCAGGCGTCGTTCCTTTGTTCTATTCACGGTCGGGAGCACTGTTTCTTCAAATAGGCCGAAGCTGCGCCACTCGTCTAACGATCGCCATGGCCCATATACGGCTCATATTCACGCAAGTCTTGTCTTACAAAGCACCCAAGAAAGGCAACCGAAAATCTACGTCCTGTGGCAGCAAATATGTATTCAGCACTCCTGGAGCACGCCACCATCCTCATGAACTTAGGTGTCTGCGAACGCTCGAAAATATCGAATAACGAATTCAATACCCTTGTAATAAAAATTCTGTGCTCGACTAGAAACGTCAGTATTCTAAAACACCAAATATTTATCGAATATCGAATTTTAACAATGAGCAACGACCTTCGGCTACTCGAAACAAGTCGCAGTTTCTTCCGAAACGCGAAGCACTGATTACGATAACAAATTAGTAGACAGTCATACGAAGTAAGGATAGTCGTTTCATCGGCCACATCAACTTGGAAACATTCGCTTAGTAACTTAATTAACGAGCAAACATAAACACGTCTCACTCGATGATCGCTGAAACTCTCTGGGCGAACGCTCGAGTGACATGCGTGTCAGCAGCAGCGAGAGAACTGACCTTCGGGCTGCCTCCTGCTTCAATGCGAAATAAGCGGCTAAACACAGTGGAGGCGAAAACGTTAGCATTCGCACTCCTTCCCTATCGAAAAACGCTTTCAAGACAGGGACTGCGCGGCTGCGCGCAGTCCCTATCTGAGTCTTGCTGAGGGACTTAACGGTCGCCGGTGTAGTAGGCTTCACCCCCCTCCTTCATCTTCCCTCGGTACTTTGCACGCGACGGAAGACGGCACGCTTCAACCCCGCTTGTCTGCCTTGCGTGCGCAAGATTAAGCCGGTATCGTCGGCTCGTAAGTTTTCACGAGACGGAAGACGGCACGCTTCAACCCCGCTTGTCTGCCTTGCGTGCGCAAGATTAAGCCGGTATCGTCGGCTCGTAAGTTTTCATCCGCCCATACGGCACACGGCGCGCGGCAACAATGACATCGCCCTTAGACTTTATACGGAACATCAGAGCGACGTAATTATAAGTTATCGTATATTCGAATTATCACCCGATGCTACATGTCTACAGGCTGTGTTTTTCAAGTCGTACTTCAGAAATGTTCTGACGCATTGTACAATAAAAATTCAGTTCGTTTAATAATGCACTTCTGCTAGGCTAAGGGCCTAAAAGAATAATGGTGTGCGCTATACTAACGGTACCTCCACCTAGCAGCCACATCCACTCAGACAGAGCTCATGCGGCTGCTGAAAAAAGGCTTCGTCTTTCAGTGTTCGCGCAACAGATTTATGTTTTCTCGTATATCGGAATAACAACCCGAAGCTATCATGTCTGCAGCCTGCGTGTACGTCGTAGTTTGCGTATTGTTCGAAGCAATTTAAACATTAATTTAATTCAATAAGGCACATACGCTTCGCGGACAGCCTAGAACAACGATGGCGTATGGTGCACTTTCAGTGTAGACGGTATTTGTGTAGTCATCGAGAAAATCAAGTGTTCATCGATCATCTTCCGGCATGGATGAGAATAATAAAAAAAAGCCTATTGCCGCAGCACATCTGTCTTTGATATTTGCCCAGTTCCTTTCTTCAGGTTTCATTCGAGATGACTGGAAAATTGTGAAGGTCGTTCCAGTCTCCAAATCAGGAAACAGAAACTCACCGCTAAATTGCCACCATATCTCCCTAACGATCACCGCTGGCAGTATTATGGAACCTTTCATCTACTCTCTTATCATTAATTTTCTTGACTCGAATTTTCATCCCGCTCAGCACGGATTCCGCAAAGGTTTCTCGTGTGAGACACAGCTGGCCATCTTCCTGCATGGTGTTCACACTAATCTTGACACTAACATACAAAGTCACGTAATTTTTCTAGATTTTTCTAAGGCCTTCGATAAAGGCCCTCATAAGCGCCTAATAATGAAACTTACAAAACTCAATTTACATCCCGATGTTTTGAATCGTATTATAGAATTTCTTAGTAATCGCTCCCATACTGTCATTTTAAATAGTCACCTATCTAGCCCTGTACCAGTAACATAAGGCGTCCCTCAAGGATCTGTTCTTATCCCTAAATTATTTTAATATATAATGATGACTTAACTTCACATGTGTCCTCTAACATCCGAATGTTCGCCGATGATTGTGTCATTTATCGCACTATACGTAAGAACCTCAATCAAACAGCCCTGCATGCCCCTTACAAAAATGACTATAGACTGTCTATAGAAAGTCTATAGACTTCTTATAGACGACCTTTCCTTTCTATAGATTTGGACTTTTGTTGATACAAAGTCTGTAGACTGTCTATAGACGAAAGTCGATAAAGTTTCAATTTCTTTTTGTCTATACGCAGTCTATAGACGGTCTATAGAAAAAAGTCGATAAGGTGTTTGCTCTTTTTTGCCTACTTCCCCTCTATGGACTACCTATAGACGAAAGTCGATACAGCTTCTATGTATTTTTGTCCATACTTTGTCTATAGACTTTCTATAGACGAAAGTCGATAAGGTTTCTATTTCTTTTGTCTACTCGCAGTCTATAGACAGTTTATAGAAAAAAGTCGATAAGGAGTTTGTTTCTTTATTGTATCCTTCCCCTCTATGGACTACCTATAGATAAAAGTGGATTACGGTCTCTATCTATTTTTGTCCATACTTTGTCTATAAAATTAAATTAAATTATGGGGTTTTACGTGCCAAAACCACTTTCTGATTATGAGGCACGCCATAGTGGAGGATTCCGGAAATTTCGACCACCTGGGGTTCTTTAACGTGCACCTAAATCTAAGTACACCGTTGTTTTCGCATTTCGCCCCCATCGAAATGCGGCCGCCGTGGCCGGGATTCGATCCCGCGACCTCGTGCTCAGCAGCCTAACACCATAGCCACTGAGCAATCACGGCGGCTATACTTTGTCTATAGACTTTCTATAGACGAAAGTCGATAAGGTTTCTATTTCTTTTTGTCTACTCGCAGTCTATAGACAGTCTATAGAAAAAAGTCGATAAGGTGTTTTTTTTAATCCTTCCCCTCTATGGACTACCTATAGACGAAAGTGGATACGGTCTCTATCTATTTTTGTATACGTAAGGTTGAGTTTGGCTCGCGCAAGCGGGTCGACGACGAGATCAGCAATCCACGCATCAAGGCGTACAGGCGCATAAACAACACGGGTGACGTCAGGGACGCCGACAACTGCGACGGTGGTGGCATGAACGTCAGCAATGGCTAACACCACACGCAGCGCGCCCGAACACCTCGAGATCTGGCAGTGGAATTGTCGCTCTTTCAACAAGAAGGCAAGTTCACTCCAACTCTTCATCCAAAATCACCTATACCCCCCCGACGTCATCTGTCTTCAGGAGGTCGGGAACCAGCCGATCAGGCTACGGGGTTACTACGTAATTAAACACGCGGGATCACCGAAAGTCGCGGTTTTAGTGCACAAAACGGTGACGGCCGTGGGACAACATTATCAACATCATGACATTAATCACGTGCTAGTGGAAGTCCTCCCGCAGAAGAGGGGTAGACGTAGCACTTTCATCCTGAATTTGTACAGTCCGCCGAGGGCTCAGAAAGACGACTTCCGCAACATCATTTACGACAGCGTGAGAGCCGCTGGCTGCAACCAGCTGGTAGTTGTGGGAGATATGAACGCTAGACACACGACTTGGGGCTACCAACAAGACACGCAAAAGGGAAGGTCGCTCCTCGATGCGGTTGACCAAATGGGCCTCGAATTGATAACCAACCTCCTCCAACCAACCCGAGTAGGCAACAGTGTAAGTCGAGACACGTTTCCGGACCTGTCATTTGTCAAAAACGTAAGGGAATACTCATGGGCGCACCTGGGCGAAACATTGGGCAGCGATCACTATATCCTCAGCATCTCGGTATCCACGCCGAAACTCAAGAGAACAATTGGCGAAATTAGGCTTACGGACTGGGAGGCATTCAGGCAGTACCCCCCGCCCGAAAACGGTATAACAGACATAGCGGAATGGATGCAGCACCTCCGGGAAGCCCACATCCAAACCACTAAAACCATCCAGCGCACGGTCGAGACGCCCGAAGTCGACCGCCGGCTCTTACACCTGTGGGAAGCCCGTGAGGGCCTCCTCAAACGGTGGAAGCGACAGCGGTTAAACCGGAAGCTGCGTCTTCGAATCGAGAAAATAACAGACGAAGCCAGAAATTACGCGAACGAGCTGACGCAGCAAAATTGGGTACAGTTTTGCACCTCGCTCAAGGGTACCCTGAGTACGGCGCAGACGTGGGCCATCCTACGCTGCCTGATCGAGCCCGACAAGGCCAAATCGACAACTAGTCGGACGCTTCTAGAAATCGCTCACAAGTTCCCCGGAAACGACCAGGATTTGATTGACACCCTAAAAACCCGATACCTGGGTAGCGACCCCATACAACCCTGCCTCCTAAAATATGAAGGAGAACCAAGACCAGCGCTGGACGCTCCCATCACGGAGGAAGAGGTCTATGCCGCGGCACGAGCCTCACAGCGCAACACAGCTCCCGGAGTTGACAAAATCACCAATGCCATGATTAGAAACCTGAGCCCGATGCACATCCAGGACTTGACCGAATACCTAAACGAGGAACTCTGGAGCAAGGGCCACGTACCAAACGAGTGGAAACACGCGGAAATCGTGACCATTCCCAAACCAGGCAAGAAGCCCGCGATCGACGCACTGCGTCCCATCTCGCTGACTTCGTGCCTCGGCAAGCTGTACGAGAGGGTCATCGAAACCCGCCTCCAACATTACATAGAGGACGGTGACCTCTTCCCGCACACCATGCTTGGCTTCAGGCCGGGACTTTCGGCTCAAGATGCGTTCCTAATCCTAAGGGAAGAAGTTCTCAAGGGCATCCCGAAGGGAGGAGAACACCTCCTGCTCGCACTCGACCTAAAAGGGGCCTTCGATAACATCTCCCACGAGGCCATTCTCAAGGGACTGAACGACATCAGCTGCGGGGAGCGCATCTTTAATTACATTAAATCGTTCCTGACGGGCCGGACAGCAACCATCGGAATAGGCACGACTCGATCGGATACGATCGACGTGCCGAACAAAGGAACACCGCAGGGGGCGATAATCTCCCCGATTCTCTTCAATGTCGCGATGCTAGCGCTGACCAAAGAGCTGCGGAAGATCCCCGACCTAGGTTACGTCCTGTACGCAGACGACATCACGCTCTGGGCCACCAAGGGCTCTCTAGCGCAAAAAGAGGCGACCCTTCAAGAGGCCGCGACGGCCGTGGAGAGATTTGCGGCAGCGAGCGGGATGCGTTGTGCGCCCGAAAAGTCCGAGGTGATCCGGGTGCACGGAGGAGGAATCTACAAGTCCCCCGGCCCTATCGACCTCTATCTTGAGGGCCAGAAGATAACGGAAGGCAGTAAGACTAGGATTCTGGGTTTTTGGATCCAGAGGAACCTGAAAGCCTCCCACACCATCCAAACCCTAAGGTCGGCCACCAACCAGATCTCGCGGATTATAAAACGAATTACAAGAAGCCGCAAGGGCATGCGAGAAGAGGACACGATTCGCCTCGTCCAGGCTCTGGTGATCAGCAGAATAACGTATAGCATGCCGTATCACTATCACTCGCTAAACAAACGCGACCAAGAACAAGTCGATGCCATCATCAGAGGCGCGTACAAAACGGCCCTGGGTCTCCCTGTCACCACCTCAAACGAGAAGTTAGCGGCCCTCGGGATCCACAACACCTTCGCTGAGCTGTCGGACGCGGTTATGGCTTCGCAAAAGGCCAGACTGCAGAACACGGCGGCGGGCAGAGCCATCCTCCACCGGACTGGAACGGCAACGGAGCTCCGTGCCCTCGATGGACAACGATCACTCCCGCCTGAGGTCAGAGGCAAGATCAAGGCGAATCCGGTACCGAAGCACATGAGTCATGAACTCCATAAAGGACGACGCAAGGCTCGCGTCGACAGACAGCGCCGGCAATTCAAGGGTGACCCGTACGTGACGTACGTGGACGTGGCGGCGTACCCTGTGGGGGGCCTCTTCGCGGTAGCCGCCGTGAACGGGAGAGACAACTCCTTAACTCTCGCGGCCTCCGTGAGGGCAGAGACCCCAGCTGCGGCTGAGACCATAGCCGCGGCGCTGGTAATAAAGCAAGAAGACAGGGTAGGCAGGGAAGTCCATGTCGTTACCGACTCGCAACAGGCCTGCCGTAACTTTACGAACGGACGAACACCGCTGCTGGCAGCTCAGATTCTAGGCCCGAGGCTGCAAGAATACCATCAAATCACGTGGACGCCGGGTCACGAGGGTCTGGAGGGGAACGAAAGGGCGAACGCCGTAGCTCGAGCGCTAATCAACCGAGCGGGGCAAGACCAATCGTCTCATCAATCCCCACCCTTTACCTTCATGCCCCTGCCATCCAATTATTGCGACCGACTGGAGATCCAGCGACTCAACCGCAGGATTTATCCCCCGCCTCACAAAAATCTCAGCACTGAAGATGCCGTAGCTCTCCGACTTATACAGACCAACACATTTCCAAACCTACACAGATACAGTAAAATGTTCCCACATACATATCGCGACATCTGCCCCTGGTGCGGCGACACACGCCCTACACTTTTTCACATCTCTTGGGGGTGCGAGGGCAAACCTCAACACTTAAAGACGCCTAGCACGTCATTTGAGCGGTGGGAGGTACAGCTGACCGGCGATACCCTGGCGGGACAAGAAGCTCTCGTCCAGCAAGTACGTCGAGCAGCCACGGCCAGTGGAGTCCTGGAATGAGGACCCCACCCACTCGACCTCAAGAGCAACCACCTCGGTGGTCCAAATAAATGTTTTTTCTCTCTCTCTCTCTGTCCATACTTTGTCTACAGACTTTCTAAAGACGAAAGTCGATAAGGTTTCTATTTGTTTTCGTCTACTCGTAGATTATGGACGGTCTATAGAAAAAAGTCGATAAGGTGTTTGTTTCTTTTTTGTCTGCTTCCCCTCTATATGGACTACCTATAGACGAAAGCCGATACAGTCTCTATTTATTTTTGTCCATACTCTGTCTATAGACTCTCTATATTAGACAGTTAATAATAATAGTCGGCTAAGGTTTCTATTTCTTTTTCTCTCCTGGTGTATTGAATGTCTATACAAGAAAGTCGATAATATGTAATGCCGAGTTCCCATACTCCCCGCCCTCTGCGAAGGCGATGATATGGCACTAGTTCATGCGCGACCGGCACCGCGTGCAACCCCGGCGCGGCGGGCAAACCGTGCAGACTGCTAGTCGTCATTCGGTGCAGCTGCACCGAACGAGGATCGCGGCGGAACAGGCAACGTCCGAGTCACAAAGGTCTTCCAGGCACCCGAAGGCCCTAATCCTGGCTGCTTCCCGGACGTACACTTCGCGAGACCAGCTGGTGAAGGTCAGATGGTGATGATTGAAAACATCTTTATTTACAGGATATTCGTAGAACTCGTGGGTGGGCCGCCTATTCCGGTAGCCCACTGGTTACTGCTGCTGCGCTGGCCCTCCCCACCAGCCAGTGCTGACGGTCAGGATCATCGCTGAGCAGAATAGCCTCCCACTGCTCTTTTGAGGGATTTGGGATGGGGTCAACTATGGGATTAAACTGGCAAGCCCACACCATGTGGTAGAGGTCAGCTACCGCTCCACAGTGCGGGCATTGCGGAGAGTATAGTGTAGGGTACCATTGGTGTAACTTAGCTGGCGTTGGGTATGTATTAGTTTGTAGCCTCCTAAGAGTGTTCTCTTGCAACTTATTGAGGGATTTATGTGGTGTCGGGTACTCCTTCCTGGCTGTTCTGTATGGTGCGAGAATGTCAGCATACACTGCTAAAGCAGTTAGGTCCCAGCACTCTTCAAGGTCATCAGGGGGAGACGCCCGGTATAGAAGAGCTCGGGCATGCCTGTGAGCGGCTTCGTTTCCTCCTGGTAGTTCCAGGTGACCGGGAAACCAGATGACAGAGGCTTGGCTGGGTGGATGCTTAGTCAGCAATGACAACCCTGACCTGTGAATTAATCCGTTATTGAGGTTGCGACAGGCGTTCTGGGAGTCAGTGAGCACATCGGCGTTGGGGTTAGATGCTATAGCTAATGCAATAGCTGCTTCCTCTGCGTGAGTGGGGTTGGAAGTTTTCATCGAGGCGCAATTCACCATCGATCCTGAAGGCGTTGAGACCACAATAGTCATCACTCCATTCTTTGGCCCTGCGGCGTCCACATAAAGGGTGTTAGGTTGCTCGTCCCATTTCTTCTGCAGGGCTTCCCCTCTTGCTTTTCTTCTTTCGATGTTATATACGGGATGCATGTTCCGCGGAATGGGGTACACGTTGATGCGTCTCCTCAAATCACGTGGTACCTCTTCCCTTTGGTCTATCGTATAAGGCAGATTTATATGGATCTTTTCGAGCAGATCTCTACCTGGTTTTGTGAGTGCGAGCCTATTGAGTTGTGAGATGCATTGTGCTTCCCACATCTCTTTCAGGGTATTATGTACTCCTAGAGCCATGAGCTTTGCCGTTGGCGTGGAGTTTGGTAGCCCCAGTGCCGTCTTGTAGGCCTTCCGGATCAGCGTCTCCAACTTTTCAATTTCCGACTTGGAGAGGTTAAGAAATGCCGTCCCGTACATTATCCGAGAAATCACGAAAGCCTGCACTAAGCGGATGGCGTCCCTTTCCTTCATGCCATGGTGCTTATTTCTAATACGATGCATCATCCGGAGGATTTGTTCGGTGGATGTTGTAAGCTTCTTCACAGTGGTGGTGTTCTGTCGCCCCTGCGGGATATACAGCCCTAGGATCTTGATCTCCGTGGGTTTCGGTACTGAGTGGTTGTCTATATACACCGTGATGTTCTGCGCCAGGGGTGTCCTCGGGTTCTTCAGGATGAGCAACTCGGACTTTTCCGGCGCACACTGGAGGCCTCTTTCCCTTGCGTACTGGTCCACCGTGTCCGCTGCTGCTTGAAGACGCTCCTCGATCTCGGCGTCACTGCCCGAGTTGCACCAGACAGTGATATCATCCGCATACAATGTGTGTTTGATACCCGGGATTTCGGAGAGAAGGCGTGGGAGATCTTTCATAGCCAAATTGAACAAAAGGGGTGACAGTACCGCCCCTTGCGGAGTTCCTCTCGGGCCTAGAGTGATGGGATCAGATTTTATTCCACCGAAGTTTATAGTGGCTTGCCTTGCTGATAAGAAGTTTTTGACATAGTTGTAGGTTCTTGCGCCACAGTTGGTGTCGGCGAGGCTTTGAAGAATATTTTTATGCAGAACGTTGTCAAACGCTCCTTGCAAATCAAGTGCCAGGATGGCCCTTGTCTGTGACTTGGGGGGTGTCTCAAGGAGATCCTTGTACAGGTACAAGAGGGCGTCCTGGGTCGATAGGTGAGGGCGAAAGCCGAATTGAGTGTTAGGTAGGAGGTTGTTCTCTTCTAAGTATCTACTGAGTCTCGTGTTGATGACCCGCTCTATGAGCTTGCCCAAACACTAGGTCAGCGATATCGGTCTTAGATTATCCAGTTTAAGGGGTTTGTTCGGCTTTGGAATGAACCGAACCTCGGCCGTCTTCCAGGATATTGGTAGCGTTCCTGTAGCCCAATGCTGCTCGTTGAAGCATTCCACCAGCGAGGTGATGGTGTCATCGCTGAGGTTAAATAAGAGCTTAGCTGTTATTTGATCTGGACCTGGAGCTGCATTTTTTCTCATGGCCGCTATTTCTGCTTTGATCTCTTCCTTCGTGAGTGGGATGTCCAGCTTCGCATTCGGCAGCCCAGAATACTCCGGTTGTTCCACGACTGGGTCCGTGCACAGATACCTGGTCTTGAGCTTTTCCATCAACTCTGTGTCCGTACCCGGGATGGTGTGTACAATCTTCGTGAGCCTGTCTTTAGTGGCCGACTTGCTGCTGCTGGGGTCGATTAGGACACGCAGGAGCTTCCAAGTCTTTGACACACCTAGCTTCCCCTGAATACCATCGCAGAGCGTATTCCAGTTCTGTCTAGCCAAGGATATGGCGTAGGATTCTGCCTTTTTGTTTATCTCGTCTATTTTTTTCCTGAGTTTGCGGTTAAGCCGTTGTCTTCGCCATCTCTTTGTCAATGAGTGTCTTGCTTCCCATAAATGCAGAAGGTGCGGATCGACCGCTGGGCAATCTTCTGTCGTGCAGACCTCTTTCGTAAAGGCTTTCAAAGCTTGCACCTCACCCTTAACCCATTCCTCTAGGTTTGTAATAGAGTTTGCAGTAGATGCCCGGGCCTGTCTCCACCTGTCCCAGTTCGTAATTCTTGCGACACCTATTTTGCGTTTGCACGCGTTTGTGCTTATCTCCAGAGAAAGGATGAAGTGATCGCTTCCCAGGTGCTGTTCGGTATTCTTCCAAATCGCGCTGTTTATATTCTTGGTGAACGTCAGGTCCGGACACGTGTCTCTACTAACACTGTTTCCCAGCCTCGTAGGGTAAGTGGGATCGGTGAGGATCGATAGCCCTTCTTGCGTCACCACTGCTTCCAGTTTTCTGCCTTTTGGTGTCGCCGCCGGGTAGCCCCATGCAGGGTGCGGTGCGTTGAAGTCGCCCCCAATCACGCAGGGGTCATGGCCCGCTAAGCTCAGAAATTTCTTTATGAGGGAACCCAATCTTGCGTGCCTGTCTTTGGGAGGGCTGTAAACATTCAATACATGCGTGCTTGTCGCTCCTCTTTGGAGAGGAAGAATAGTAATGTAGCAGTGCGCAATATCCGGCTCGAAAGGGTCGTGCAGTATGGCAGTGTATAGTTTGTGCACTAACGTAGCAGTTAACTGGTCTTGCTGATAAGTCACATAGCCTTGGAGTTTGATAGGTATTAGGTGGGGTTCTTGAATTAGGATAGCTGCCGGTGGGTCAGATTCCTGAGATAGTAGGAGATTAAGAGCCGCCTGCTTTCTCCTGTAGCCCCGGCAGTTCCACTGCCAGATCTTTATTCTAGGTTTGGCTGGCATGGTGAGTCTGTATCGGAGGGCTCGTCCACTTGCATCGTACGAGCGAATTTGGACTTATGTCTTTTATCCGCATGTTCCTTCCGAAGTGCAGAAATTGCCGTCTCCGTGTACCGTCTGTTGTTTGCAATCTGCTCTCGAATTTCTTGGAATTGGGCGTTCACGTATATTGGAAAGGCTCGAAACTCCTCCTTGAAGGATCGGAGTTCTTGGATAATTTGTTGGTAGACCTCGCCTAAAGCAGGCTGGGCGCTAGGTGCCTGCTGTGTTTGGCTTTGAGGAGTCGGCTGAGTTACCGGCGTTATTGCATTAGTAGTGGCTCGCTTAAGCTCTTGGTTTTGGATTGTTAAAGCGCTGACTTGTTTTTTAAGACTTTCTATCTCTTTTTTGAGTGCTGCCAACTGCGTGTTATTATGGGGTGGGGAGGACGAGGGGAGGGGAGGCCACTCTGCAAAGCTCACCTTCGAATCTGAGAGCTGACCCGAGGACGTCTTCTTCAACGCCCCGGTGGTCTTCGTGTGGTTCTCCTTCCCTTGTTCTTTACCCACCTCCACGTGACTGGCGTTCTGGTTGGAGCCGGTTGCCCGGCGTCTCGAGCTCGAACGGCCGCGAGAGGTGGAACGAGAGTGGGAGACTGATGACGACGCTCCTCGCCATCGCTGTTCAGGTTGCTGCTTCTGCCTTGGCCTGCTCCTACCTTCTTCAAGTTCCGTTGTTGATGCCGCGTTTGAAGACGTGGCACTGGCGTTCTTGTTCAGTGGTCTGTGGAATTTCTCCTTGCAGTCCCTTGAATAAGTCTTGTGCGGACCCTTGCACAGCGCGCAAACGGGTGCGCACTCGTGCGTCTCATCTGGACTCGGCCTTCCACAGTTCTGGCAAGCAGCCCCCTTGGGTTTCGGGCAGACGTCTGCTCGGTGACCTGGCATTCCACAGTTGATGCAAGCCGCCCTCGTTTTCCGGTAGATGTAGCAGCGGCGCTCTGACCACCCGTAGTTGACCGTGAATGGAACTTTCTGGCCGGCGAAGACGATGACTGCCGACGTAGTCTTGCCCAGACGGCGCGCTCCCAGGATTGTATGGCTGGGTGAGGAGACGTCTTGGAAGATAGAGTCATCACCCACTTCAGGCTTGATATTATGTATTACACCCCTGCAAACATCCTCTGGCAAGGCAACATAGGCGGTGACTGTTATACTCTTGCCGTCGAGGTGCAGACTATTAAGCTTGGCGAGGCGGAACGCATCGTCCTCACAGTGAGTACATATCATTATAATGTTCTGCTGGCTAACAACGCGCAGAGTTGGCTTTTCTTGTAGCGGTGTGTCAAGGGCCGCTTGGATCCCTAATTCGAGATCGAAGGAGCGTGGAGCCACAGATTGCAGATCCACCGTGGTTTTAGGTCGGATGATGACCTTGTATGGAAAATTCTTTAAACTCGGTAGACGCGGAGGTCTCGGTGCGGGAGGCTCTCGGCGTTCTTTCCGCTCCGGCTCTTGCTTGGGAGCTGTCGATTTAGCTTGCGCCGCTCTTTCGTTGTTGCGCCGGGACCATATGTTCCAGCCATGGCTGTTGTCTTCCTTCGGGAGATCCTGCGGGGGCGTCAGCTGCTCCTGGGATGTTGGTACATGGCTGAAGTCCATCTCCGTCGGGTCGTAGCCTCTTAGGGAATTCATAGTAGTCGCGGTAGTCATGAGTGAAGCGGGAGCACTCGCCGGCGAACGTCGTTAGACCCAGCGTTGCGCGAACGCCATGCCGCGCATCCGCGGGCGCACCTGCGTCTCTGCTGCGGTGATGCACCCAAACCACTCGGCGGTTAGGGTTAGCGCTCTTCGCGTGGTGCTGAGAAGTCACACAGTCTTTACCGCCAAAAAATATGGCACTCACAGGTTCACTGGTGGTACCAGGCGATGCCAGGCGTTGAAGGGAACCCGCGGATGGTAAATATACGGTGATGTAATGTTGTAATCCACCGCAATCGAAGATTGTCAACGGAGCCCAAGCATCGAACGTCCGCTCTTGACGAACGCTTGCAGCGCACCCAGATGGTGATGATGTGGCAAAGGTGGTGAATAAGTCGCGAAAGCCGGCAGACCAGGTGGTGAATTCACCACCTGGTCTGCCTCTGAGTTGTCGTGGTATTGCATGTCTATAGATTAACAACAGACAAACATCGTTAATCTGGGCCCAACCCGTGTACGCTGTAACCAAGCGCAGGTACCGGTGGATAATACGTAGCTGCGTTTGATATAAGCCACTGAAGTTGTATACTGCTGAGATTGCTGTAGAGCCTATTTGTAGACATTAGTATACACATAGTGTATACCTCCGCATTTGTTGACCACATGATATGATCTACGTAGTCGGTCTCGGCAATCCCAAGACAGTCTTCACAGTTGTCGCATCACTTTTGCGGCAGTAGAATAAAGAAAGCAAAACGCCGATCCAATTGTTATAATAGTTGTTATGAACGCCAGCTTCAACTACAAGTGGATTCCAAACAGGCATCGAGCTAACAGCAAGGACACTCGTAATGTTTGTAGCTGACAACGCGGACTTTGTGAATGTGCGATGAACCGATGTCGCGCATGTGGTGTTCGCGTTGTGTGTCGTCCGATTCTCGGATACTTTTCACATTTTCTTCATACCTCGGCTGCGTCACTAACATAGGGCGGTTTTTTGTTGACTGATATCCTGCACTATAAACCCATCAAAGTTTCTCATTCACTTAAAATAGGTGCCAAATTATCAGAGCCCACCCAGTATTTCACCGGCGGTATGCCTGGGCAGCCACGCATATGAGTACCTCAATGCTGTACTGATTGCTTTGACCTATCACCGGAACAGAAAATTAGCACTAACATACGTGCGGGCATCACATTTGGTGGTACGCTGGAAGATATGCTACAAGTACGCTGTATTACTAATCGACGCTGGCAATAATGCGTCTGAAACGTTTGAAGGGCCCTGTAATGGCTTTTACAAACAGCGCATTCAAGTTAGCGTTCCAGTCTCATACGATAGCCCGCAGCGTTTGTCATACAACCTGCCAGCGCATTTCCTTCGTCCACGAAAAAAGATGAATAATGGTGATAAAGATGAATAAGCCACCCGTTCCGGCGCGCATGGCGCGCAGAGAGAGAGCGAAAAAAAAAATGAAGGAGGAAAAGGCGCTAACACTCCTCCGAGCGCGCGCGCCATCGCGCGCGGAGCTCCTGCGCATGCTCGGAGATCTTGCGCATGCGCGGCGGTGCGCCATCTCAACGAGTGCGCCGGGAACGTAAACGGTTGTACCGGTGTGCGGTGTCCGCCTGAACGTTGGTGTCTGTGTATGCGTGTCATCTTTGTGGCATCACACGTCAACTACACTGAACGGTAAGCTTTAGCAAAGATGTTTTGCGTCAATAGCTCATGATTATGTGAGCGCATTTCGTAGCGCGAAGCGGCTGCATGTAGCGCAGGCGACTCGGGTATAGTGTCGGTTTGTCGTTGACATGGTTTCATAATGCGCTCTTGTTCTCGCTTCTACTATACGGAATGTTTTACGGCGAGCGATCGCTCGGGCTTGTTGATTTTCGCATAATAGTTTAGGTGCGTAAAGAAGGAAGCTACACCATGTTTTAACTTGATATTGAGCTACCACTAAGCGGATTGCGTATGTTGGGCAGCCAGTGTGGTAGATCTCATTTCGTGGCGCTTGATCCGGCCGCGATGAATGCTGCGCCGCATGTGTAGTGAAATTCTCGTGACACGCTTTACGTATATATCTCGAAATTGTGTTAGCATCAATAATGTTCTGACAGACACGCATAGTTAAATAACTGCTAACGTACTCGGATGAAAGGCCGTGTTTGCGGGGCATGCATCAGCAGTGTGTGCACTGCCGTTTTCGCATTGTTTAAAGGTAGCAGTATTTTTAAGGTTTCTGGCAACCAATCTAAATAATTTTGGGAAGTTACCGCAAGCAAAACACGAGACTTGAAGAAATGTCAAGCGAAAATCTCTAGATTCACCCAATCTATTTATATGCAACCACAAACGCTTTTGGAGCATGAAACCTGCGATAAGCTCAGTCACTCGCAGCTTCGCAACTTAGCCGAAAAAATTGGAGCACAATAAATTAGTCGCTCCGGGAAGCACCTTTACACGTTTCAGACTGGAGGCATGGCGTTTGACGGTAGTTGGAAGATTTGTTTTTTGTCTCTTTTTTAAACAGTTTAGCAGCGGAAGTTATCTTTCGAGCTATATGAAAAGCGTTAAGCGCCTTTCGATGCTTCGGGGTTATGCAGTTTACGTGCTCTTAATCTCTAGGCAGCTGCTGGCGCAGATTCGCATTGTGCCAGTCGTGCACGGTATGAAGCCCTTGTCGTGCGCAATAAGTGTCCCGGTTTTCATTACTGTTGCATGTAGTGCCGTCGTCTTGGACAGACTGCATACTATATGCGCTGTACAAAAGAAAAAAGAGCCAGATTATCAATTTGGTTGTCTTTTCTTAGTAGATAACGCACAGATTATTCAAATAATTCAGTGGACATTGCATTTGTTCTACCCTTATTAACACACCTAAGAGATCGTAACATGTTTTAGTTGATAAGTAACCTGATCAGTACGCCCCCATTCATGTGCATTTTGCTGAAAGTGTGGCAAATGTATTCATCTCGAAGTATGAGAAAAGAGACAATGCAGACTGTTCTAAGCGGAAATAAATTGCAAATGTTAACGTGATTGTTCAAAACTGCAGTCAGTATGCTGAGCATGTTCGATCGGCACGGGCACATTGCATTAACACCTGAAAAATGTGCACAGTCCAGCAGGGTATCTTTGTTTCAACAATTATTATTATAGGAATCGTTTGGGATTCTCACATTTATTTTTATAAGTACACTGTGTGTCACATGAACCTGTCTTGAAACGAAACGTACCGTTGCTAACACCGGCGACCATTATGGTTGTCTAACTGCTTATCATACTGTAATATAACGAAACATCATAATGGTACTGATTAATATTGCCATGTAGTCTTTAGTCATAGGTAAACAAAGTTAACTAGAGGCATAAGTGGTGAGAGCAAATTATATAGAAAACTACTATTGAACCGTAAAAATAACTCATTGTATAGTTTTCCCTCACATTGTTGCATTTGTTTTACGCGTGTCTCTGTGTCTTCCGTGCTGTACTCGTGTGGCCATCAATTACGAACTTGCCGAAGCCCTTGTCAGCTTTATTAAACAAGGGATTCAAGTCAGTTGCATCTAATACTACATGTTAAGTGACTGACGTGTTATTCGTTTTATCTAAATATTATGGACTGGCAATACTTGGCAAGCATTAAACCATAGTATTTTTTATTGCACTTAAGCTGCAGGCGTCATAGATTGCCAGAAAATTTTCATGAAAACAGCCAGGAAAGGCTTGGAAAAAGATCGGGAAACTTTAAATTGGCCACATAGGTATGCTGTCTTGTTACATGTCAAAGTTTCCAGAGAGTCTCTGTGTTAAATATATTTTTAAAACGTTTCACTTCATAAGAACTGACGGAAATTGGTTCTATTTATTGAAAAAAAAAGAAAGTCAAGCAGACTGACAAGGCATTTCTTACTCAATATGTTTTTTTTTTTGCGTTAACTAAACGTCCTGAACCTCGATAGCCTAGAAAAAATTTTCATCTTTCAAAGCACCTTAAATAATTTACTGTGATAGAATTCATTCGAACTATACTATCAGTTCTTTTTCCTAGGAGGTGCATATCTGTCGTGCCATGACACAAAGTGCTCGTGTGGTATTTCGGGTGCTCATGTGTTATACCTAACTTGGAAACCTGTTAGCATGCCCAAGAGGCCTCATTACCTGCAAGAAATTAAGGTACCATATCAATACAATCAACCCATCTGCCATCTGTTGAAGTTATGGCCAATGACCCATTCATTTAAAAGTATGAGAAATACATTTCAATGTGTACTAAGCAAAATAAATTACAATCTTAGGCATGATACTGGGAATATTCCAGTCACGTCTTCTGAAAACATCCCTCTGCACGGGCATACTTAACTACCAGCCAAAAAAACTGTACAGACAGCCCAACTGGGTAACATTTCCGCAATAAATATAGGGACCATTTGGGATAAGTACATTAATGCATCATATATGAACTTGTCATAAAAGGGAACATACTGTTGCTGACACGAGCAGCAGTTGTGACTGTTTAATTATTCACCATACCATGCAATAGAACATTGCATAAAGGTACTGAATTGTATTGACAAGCAGCCATTAGTCATAGTTAAACCGCATTAAGTATTGACTTAGATGGTTTGAGTAAATATATTCAGCTGCTTAATGAACATACAAAGAATACACATCTGTTATTTTTGCCTCATATTGCTGCATGTACTTATTTGCAGCATACACCTGCAGCACCTTTGGTACTAATGACACAAAGGTCAAGGCCAGCCTGGCGACCATGCTTGCCAAGGAGTAGTGTAAATATTTAATCTGTTTCCATAAGAGCATAAGACAAGAATTTAAGGAATTCATGTATTATATCGAGCAATAAAAACGGTTAATACATTGCCGGTGCATTTGTTTTATTTTTTGCACTGCATGATTCAGCACTATATAAATTCTTTCTGTTTATGCAACATATATGAAAGTACAGCTGGTTCAGGAGCTTTATTAATCTACTAACGGTAATGCATAAGTGCAGATGAAAAGGAACAGGTGCACATGCATAATATCTGCATTCCATGCATTTCCATGCATTTCATATCTATAAAATAAAATGAAATACATTCAAAACGTTTTGCTACCGCATGTAATGAAAAATGTAAACTAACTTGTAGATAGCCGCTATGAAGTTATGGCCTTATACACTCTTTGTAGACTTGTCTATAAAATGTCTGTGTCTATAGAGTGTCTATAAATTAATGAAAATGCATGTTTGTTGACAAGTGTACGCAGAATGTCATAGAAAAAAGTGTATTGGATTATAAAGTTCTGTTTTTGTAGACTGAAGTCTATAGAATGTCTATAGTATATCTATATACATTTGTCTGTAGACATTCCATAGACTAGTCTACAAAAGTAGAACTGTAAGCCTACACACTTGCCCATAGACATTATGCAGACAACTGTCTACAAACATGAATTTTAATTAATCCATAGACACTCTAGACTCAGACTTTTTATAGACTAGTCCATAAAAAGTGTATGGCCATAAGTCTATAGACGTTCTATAGACTCAGACTTCTTATAGACTAGTCTATAAAAAGTGTATGGCCGTAAGTCTATCAAAAGTCTATAGACAATCTATATACTCAGACTTTTTATAGACTAGTCTATAAAAAGTGTATGGCCATAAGTCTACAGACAGTCTATAGACTCAGACTTCTTATAGACTAGTCTAAAAAAGTGTGCGGCCATAAGTCTATAGACTGTCTATAGACTAGTCTAAAGAAATGTTTATAGGCAGTCTATAAACTCAGACTTTTTATAGACCAGTCTATAAACAGTGGATGGCCATAAATCTATAGACTGTCTATAGACCAGTCTAAAGAAATGTCTATAGACAGTCTATAGACTTCATAGACAAATGTCTATGGACTGTCTATGGACTTTCTATAAAAATTTTTGTAAGGGCAGAAAGACCGCGCCAACATACTAACATGGTGTGACGATTGGTTAATGACCCTCACTGCTAAAAAATGTAAAGTTATGCCTGTCCATCGTGGCAGTAATCCCCTGGTATTTCTTTACCATATCCGAAGAATGCCTCTCGAACTAGTCGAGTCATATAACTACGTAGGTGGCACCATGTACAGTGATCTGTACTGGCATAAGCATATTTGTAACATTATATCCTTTGCTAATAAGACACTAGTCTTTTTAAAGCGTAATCTTCTGTCACGCTCCAAAAAACGTGAAATTGCTCGCAAAGAAATGCCTTGTTTGAGCAAAACTGGAATATGCAACCGCCATCTGGAACCCACATCAAGAATGTCTTATCAACTCACTTGAATCTGTTCAGAAACACACTACTATGTTCATTCACTCACACTATTCATATGATGTCAGTATTTTTGATCTTAAAGCAGAATCCGAATTAACATTACTTTCCAATCGCCGGCGCATTGCTAGTCTTGAGCTCAATAACAAGTTCCTTCTCAGCACCCTTCACCATGCGCCATACATCGCTCCCGCAAACCGCATCTCTCGCCGCACCAGTCATCCGCAGCAAGTCGCATGCCCGCGTGACCAAACCGATCATTCTTTCCGCCTCGTTCATTCCTTGACCAGCTAAAGACTGGAGCGCCCTTTCTGCTGACATTGTTGACATCTCTTGCCCGTCTTTGTTCCAACAGCGTGCGATTGGTCCCTTTGCACATAGCTAATGATGCATACATAACGTGGAACTTACGTAAAACCCACCCGTTATGTAATACCCCACTCTGGGGGTCTTTAAGGACAATAAACTGAACTGAACTGAACTTCCGCACACTAGCGCGAGTGCGTGGCGTACGCCGCTTGTTGTGGTGGTGCTTGTGTAACGCCCGCACCACCTCCATTGTTCATCAACTTTGACAAGGTGGAATAGAGGTGGATTCTCTTAAAGAAGGAAGTTTATGGCCATACCAAGCGCATAATATTTCAAAAACACCGTGCAACGTCAAATAACGTCTATGAAGAAAACACCTGACCATGGCTTACTGACAGAAGGTCTAAGTAAATCATTAAAAAATACTTGTTATTCGAGTAGTTCAGTGAGAAAAATGAAATATCAGTTAGTGCGACAGGGCACTCGATCTGTGAGCAAAGGCGACATACCTCCGTATACCGCTGGACAACTGTCGTTCCTGCTTCATTTGAATACTGCAATTAGGAGACAGTGGTTGTAAATCGAGAGCTGACTTCCCTAGGCGCGTAAAGTGAACTTTCTGCACATTATCTTTCAGTGAGAGCAAACAAAGGCAAATAAACCATAAAGAAGCACTACTGGGAGAAATTAAATATAGAGGGTCAAAAACACTATGCATATTCGACGAAAATGCTATTACTAAAGCGAACCTTTAGTGAAGTTGTTAATAAATGCTATACAAATAAATGCGACACGTACAATTGTCTTTCACTTTATGCTGTGCAACAGGTGATCGCATGCAATGTTTAGGTTTACGCGGCGTACTGGGGCGCTATAACGTAAAACTATTCCAAACTTTTCTTTTCCAATTCTGCTATCAGCCCTCCACGATTGGTCAAAAACTTTTTTCGACCACCCCCACTTCACCGGTCTATCACGCGACGTCACGAAAACCGCGATACCTCCCCATCTGATCTGATGTGTATACACTGATTATGCATGATTTGACAGAAAAAAGAAAAACAGTTATTTCTGATTCGACCCCTTTTCGCCGTTAGCCCTCGGCTATTGGTAAAAAGTTTTCGGGCTGCACCCACTTCACCTGCCTGTCACGCGACGTCACAAAACCGCAAGAAATCACCGCGTCAAAGTGACGTGTACGTGATAAAGATGCATTAATACGCCGAACAAAACTGAATTTTCTTCGGAATAGCCGCAGGCTGCCCCGTTCCGAAAGGAATAAAAGATGGCTGCTGCCGATCGCTCAGACGCTGGCTACTCGCACCTGCCGGAGAGCATGGGTGTATTTGCGTATGATAAAACTTCTTGCGTGGCCGTGTAACGTTTTCGAGCACTTTCGGCACGTTTACCCCCTCATTCTGCCAACTCTTCTTTGCTGAGGGTCCGTTTTAGCGTCATTCTTGAGCTTCCGTTGCATGCCGCCGCGATTTTGGATCAGCCACCGCAAGCTAAGTAAGAGAAAGCCGACCAATTGTAGACGCCGGCACCACCCTCTTCATCCGGTTATCGACTTTCATTGCAGTGGCTCAGCCCCATCGAATCCCTCTCCACTTGAGCGTTCTCCTCGCCTCTTGTCTGCCAATTAAATACGACAAGCCGCTTAGTGTAGGCAATGTTATTCGTTTTTCAAGCAAACAAAAGCGACCTCCTATGAACGAGGAGAGCGTTTGATTGGTCTGTTCAGACAACCCTGCGGGTGACCGCCCGGTGCTTGCGTTGGCGGTTACGCAAATTTGACGTCAGGAGATTGGAATAGAAACATATTGGAGTAGTTTTACGTTATAGGGCCCCTGGTCACAACATTTTTTATGCACGTTTATGCACTGTATCTTTCGCAAGCTTTGGCAAAATGCAGCTACTAGTTAAAGTGGATTTGCAGTGTGAGATGTCGAAAGAGCGTAGTCACGAGGATGTCGGCTATGTATTAGGGAATAATGATGAGAAGTGCACGCGCATGCCAAGTACGAATCATATGTAAGCACATTAAAGAATCTACACGCATTGTGTCACAGTGGCACGTATCCAGTCGCTCATTATTGGGGTACCCTAAATGCAAAGAACAGAAGAAAACAAAGGAGGCCATTGAATGGCGTTCACTCTTACATTAAAGGGTATGTGTGCTTGTGCGTTATCTATGAGCCGGTACTGCATTTAGAGGCTTAGTGTTGCGTCTTATTATTTTATTGATTCCAAAGGAGGTGCACTCATTGGCAAAACTATGGTGGTCACAGGTCCATGCTATATACACAAGCTACTCGGGACGACACATTAACCACACACGAAAACCGGGTGAAGACACAAAGAAGTACTCGCTTAAAAAAGAGCAAAAATACCTAATTTAATTATTTCATCGCACGAGCCGCCACTAACAACGCTGCGATAGCTGACCATGAACGCTCATTCGTCATGGTAGCGGTGGCCTTGGAACTTTTGATAGTAGACTGAAAATTTACGATCTACCGCACTGGTTGAAATCCCGACACGACGTCGTTGTCCCCAACAGGAATAAATTATGTACCTTGATTGCAGCTGTTTGCAAGCGTTAAAAACAAGAGTGAAAAAGACACCTCTCGTTGTTCAACCCGAAATTGGTTTCCATTTTTTTTTTCCTGGGCATGACGTATCTAGCAGACGGCGTAGCACGCAAATTAAACCTGATGCGTTCGAATGCTTGTCCAAATTTCTTAGGCAGTCCACTATGTCAACAATCCCAATTAATCTACAGAGCACTGTACGGTGTCCCTAATTTCTTGTAGCCCTATATTCTAATTCGCGATGCGCGTGCCTTCTTTATTTATTTATTTATTTATTTGTTTGAATACATTCAGGGCCCATAGGACGTTACAGGAAGGGGGGGGGTGACAATAAATAAAAAGAAAACACTAAGCAAATATAATATAACATATTCAAGCGCATTTATAAGTCACTAGGATCCGTAATATATACAATGTAGGTGGACAAATATCCTCGTTAGAGCGTGTGCCCTATATTAAACGGCCATGTCAGTAATACTTTGAACATGCAGTCCAGCTTAAAGCACATGCGTTCAGTTGCGATCCGCAAGTCCAGCGCCGACAAAATTGTGTATTCTCGACTCGACTTGTTCGACGTAAGGGCAGCTTTCTGCCCTGGGAATAAAGAACGAACAGCAGCCACCTATTTCTCAGAGAGTTGCCACGTGGCATGCGTGCCGAAGGATCCACGCACTTCTCCTAACGGAGTTAGGCGCCATTGCAGCGCTCTACTTAATCTCAAACATGTGGAGTTTCGTCTTGTGCATCGTTTAATTGGATTGGTCTAAGCCTCGAGGGCCCGTCTTCCACTCGATGTATGCGGGTCCATGTCCTGCGCCGGGCGAATCGATGGCCGCCTCTTGGACGACAAAGAAGAGACTTTCTTGATGGCCCCCTATTTTGGGGGGCACATGTATCTTATGCTGAGAGTCATTGCCGCATGTCGAGCATGTAGCGGAGATGCCAACTTTCAGCTACACATTTGTTAATCAGCGTGGATGCATATAAACGCGAAGCAAACAACATCCATGCAGATTAACGAAGCAAACACAGCAAAGCTCATAATCTTCCACGGTCAATCGGTAGCTTACAAAAATCACGTGGTCGTTCGAAAAGTTTTGTGCTCATTCGAAGTCTTGCGTAAAGGCGTCAACCCTGAAACACTGTCTCTATCCTCACTACACTCCTCCCGTGGGAACTATACTAGTCTTGGAGGTCGCGTAATGTCACGCGTTGAAGCGAGAGGCAGCGCGAACCGTTCTCTCCCCTCAGGCTACGCTCTTTATCACGTCTGCGTTACGACAGGGAGTGTTCGTGATGATGCCATGAGATGTTAACGTTGGCCTGAGCACCCACGACGCCATACTTGTTGATCTATTTAGTAAGCGCATGGGTACTGCAGCTTATGAGGCCGATAAACTACGAACCTACGCTACCTTACGCTGCCTTGCGGTAGCACATTCCAACGCCACCAAACAGCCCCTCGAAATCAGGATAACTAACCTACAGACGGAAGTGAGAAGATTTCTTCACTAATTTGTGAACAGAATGTGCCAGCTACATCAGGATTTATCAGCACAACAAATAATAATAATAATATTTGGGGTTTTACGTGCCAAAACCACTTTCTGATTATGAGGCACGCCGTAGTGGGGGACTCCGGAAATTTTGACCACCTGGGGTTCTTTAACGTGCACCTAAATCTAGGCACACGGGTGTTTTCGCATTTCGCCCCCATCGAAATGCGGCCGCCGTGGCCGGGATTCGATCCCGCGACCTCGTGCTCAGCAGCCCAACACCATAGCCACTGAGCAACCACGGCGGGTAGCACAACAAATAGGAGAACAGAGGAATGGCATGGATATATCTCGTTGTCTGTCCTCTGTTCTTTCTTTTCCTTTCCTTCGCGATATATTTGAGAAGCTGCTGATGAAGCTCAATCACCCCTCCCAGCAGCATATCATAACCTGCTAAGTCCACGTAGTTAGCGTAATATGACACAGAAACATACCTGACGAAAGTCCACTGTTGGCACTTATAAGCAGCAAAAAGCAAGAATGGAAAAAGAAAGAAACAAACATCAAGCTTCCAAGCTTGCATTGCACACCAGAGTTTGAAAAATGTGATTCTGCTTAGAACTCGCGCAAAACATGGTGGCTAATGTCAGCTTCAGGGCTCTCGTGTGTGTGCGAAATTACGCTGCGCGCGTTATTTTCGCTGAACGTGATTTTTTGCTCCGTGTCTCGGAACCACTAAGAATTGCTAACTCACGCGTTGCGTGCGACCCAGCTTTAACTGCGCCCGCACTTCGCATTTCTCACTGTATTGGGAGCGTGGAGCGGGTACTCCTTGAGCTTGATGGCTCTGCTCATTTATCAAGCAAGCTCGCTTGCCTCGGTGAACATGACTCCACGATACTGGAACACCACGAACGGGAGGGATTTGCGGTATCGCGAATCTAGAGAGCTCGAAAATTCAGAAAAAAAAACTTCGATTGCTTGGCGCCAGGGAACCTAGCCCGAAGGAATAAGCTAAACACAAAAATAATACAACAGCTGGGGGAAAAAAAGAACAGCTGTGTGTGTGGAATCTTGCAACTATGGTGGCGAAAGAACCAAGTATAGAGAAAGCTATGGTAAGAAATTTCGCAACGCAAGGCATAGTCGTTCTTCTAGAGTCATTGATATGTTTGTTTTTTGCTCATGGGCACCGTCGTCGGAGTTTTCAAAACCTCGGAATTTGTTTCTGAAAATGAGGAGATGGTCCTCAGAAAGGGATGCTCATTTTAGAGCCTCACCAAGCGCGCCACCTTTTATCTCCAAGTAATCTGCAATAAGCGCGCGCCCTGCTTACCCAATGAATGATACCTGAAGTAGTCCCCTCGAAGCAATGAAAATTTGCTGTATGACTGTTGCACAATTTCACTGGCACTAGTAACTGCAATTAATGCTAAGCATAAAGTGCAGTGGTAAAAAGATGCCATTTCGGCCGCATCGTTATGCGACGTCCACACTAACAAAATTGCGAACCTCTAGTATCGGCTTGCTCTTTAATAACTGAAGTAGTTTTCGAAGCCGAAAGGTAGCTATCCTTAGTCACACATAAGAATTAAACGTTACCGCTTCTCCCAATTTACACCACACCCGTACTACGGAAACATAAATATATGCTAAGCCTATAGAAAAACAATGAAATCGTATGAAAGGAAAATGCCTACTAAATACGCATCTGGTCTGCACAAGTACAAAACTAAAGTCGCAAAAACGTACAACAGAAACAACCCATATACGCGTGCGCACCCGGATACAAATACACACGACACACACATAACGCAAAGGCACACCATGAACGAAATGTTTTGGATGCAGAAAAAGCACGTCTTTACTTTCTCCGTGCGTATAGAAGAGATTGAAAGACAGAATGAAAAAAAAAATGAGCAATCAGACAGTCAGGCCAGGAGTGTCTTTGCAGAGTATGCCAAAAAGAGAGTGTGTTTCATTCGTTGTTTTTTTCTCCTAATGACACATAATGGATAAAAACATATGCATCAGCATCATCTCACGAATTACTTGTCTGTGGCGACTTCTCATTCCTTTTCGGGCAAAGCTAAGTGAACAAGAAAAAGAGATATGATCATATAATAAAATAGGATTTATATAAAAGCAACTCGAATGTGAGGCGCCACCCATGATACCTTCGTCCAGTTTGTTGACATCGGACGCCACATATTTGTTTGATGTGACACTGCGATGCGGGGCCTAGCTTTCAAGCCCACATTCTATAGGAGCGCGTTCTTTCTTCGTTCTTCATTTTCTTGCCCTTATTTCTCCTCCCCCTTTTTTTCTCGACTTAAGACCCCAGATTTCCACCATATTTCTCTTTTGTCCTCCAGCCTTCTGATCAACAGCGCCACTTCCTTAGTGTGAACATTTTCCTTGTGCCCATGCCTTTAGAGTTTGTGCCCGAGCCGCGGAGCCACGCTATCCCGCTGGCCCAGATAACTTCGATGGTGCTCACTTGGGAAAGACGTCGGCATGACGTCATAATAGACATTCCGAGGCGTTGGCTTCATCGATTTGGCGAGCGAACAAAAACGAAGCGCGTGGCTTCCATTGGCTCTGGCTTTTCTTTGGCCATTTTTCTTTCTTCATACCCCGAGGATGCCTGTCCCAAATCGGTGGCGGGGAACACGAATTGGGGCAGGGGAATCAACAAATGGATCGTCGCTTGCAAGCACGTATCTTCAGAAGGTTGGGAAGTGGATCGTGAGATTTAGCGCCAGCACTCCACGAATCAACATACTTTGTTATACTGTGCACGTATATTCAGAATACTTTAGCGAGGACTTCCTCTCTTTCCCAGTTTCACGCAAGTATTGATAATGAAAACGATGTCAGCTTTTCTGATGCGGAAGGTCATTATTTACTTGGTTATTTTACTGGACTTATGGTTGGTTTCATGGAGTTTATTATTTCGAATGAGCTCGGGCTACTCGATGTGCTGTAGAAAATGGCCCCTGATAAATTATTTACACCCACGTTTTCATAACGTGCACCTAAATCTAAATACACAAGCGTTTCTACATCTAACCTCCGCCTAAATGCGACAACCACGTCCAAGAATTGAAGCAAAGGCCTTATTTTCGGCCCCCGATGGTCCTAACAACTAAGAGAGCATGACAGGTTTCCAGAAGGCTTTCGACACTAGTTAAATACGCGGAGAAAGCCTTGCAACTAAGGAACCTATTGATAGGAGCCATACTGTTCTGGCAGTGATCGTTTGTGACGGGTACGAATTTCTCGTAGATATAGTCAGCATGACACCCTCCGTTAAATATTTTATGCGACTGTATGTACTTTAATAATATGGCACACCTACACTCTTCATTCGTACCTTGCAAGTCGTCTGATGCTTTGTTCATAGTGCTTCCGTGCGAACGCTGGGTGAGGTACCTCTCCGCTGTACACTAAATGTCCCGAAATTGGTCACGTGGAACACTTCATCTGGTCGTGCCAGCGCTATAATACCGAAAAGAAGACTCTATTTGACAGCCTACAAACAGGAGGATCCCATAACGCGTGTGTGAAATAAATATTTCCTGATGGGCCGAGGATAACTCGCAGATACATTTCACGCTTTCATCTCGCATATCTACGGAACTATGGACCCCGACACTTTTAGTAACAGATACAGTCGCGTACAGAATATTATGGACCATGAAATCTAAGAAAAAGCTGAATATCTCCACAACCTCACAACGCAATCTGGTATTTGCATTTTGGACCTCGACTAGAATATGCTAACAACGTTGTCGTGAGCAGTTTTACTCTTTACTGCTACAGGCTCCTCGGGAATTGAACGTTTTCGGAGATCCCGTGGTCCATTTTATTCTGTCCGCGACTGTACATGAACAGCGAAAGAGCCAAACAGAGATTCAGACTTGAAGGCCCTAACGCCGCCTGTGATAAACACTGTCACCAACAAACCTACCAACTGCAACAGCAGCCGACATTTGGTGCAGCACGTGGAGCTCGGAGAGATGTTGCAGTGATTCTACGCACCCGTGTGTATCTGGCAGCAGGGCACCAAGCCTTGTAGCCTCATGGTTATTTCACTTTGAAGCGAATAATCAGCCTTGAGCTGTCATATTAGGGTGATGCGCAAGGAAAGGACTAGCGTTTTCCAGTACCTGCTTGCTGCTTTAACGAGTATGCGAGAAATGCAGCAATATAGATGTCGATCGCTGCGGCCTTGTTGCCAGCATCTGTCCTGCAATGCGAATCACTGTCTGCCGAATAGAATGGCGCAGCATTTCTGCCTAGTTGTTGACACCTTCGATCATGGCACAATATACATGACGGGCATTGAGCACACATCGAGAAATGAAGTAACAAGCAAAAAATAACAAAATATATGCAAAACTGGAGCATCGAGGATTTGTTTTATCATCCGTCTGACCATGTTCATGCCCATCACTAATTTCTTCTTTTGCCTATCATTCCACCATTCAGTGCGGTGGACGTGAATAGTGGAATGATAGATGGAAGTTTAGTATTTTTCGTTTGAAAGTTTCTGCCAACAATCGCCTGAGTTTATTTGAGCAAAAAACGCCTCTACTCCATGGTCATATACAAAATGATAAATTCGTTCTAAACATATCGATATATCCATTGCTCTTACGTCGCGACAATTTCATTAAACCAGAAGAAATATAGAGGCACTACGAACGTAATTCAAGCTCGCTGGTGCATAAAAAAGAGTGAAATAATTTTAGCCACCTGGTTCAGATTCAGATTTTTTATTTTCTTGAATTTGTTTCTTCAAAAATGGCAAAGAAGCTAAAGCTATGGCAATACCGGACAGAGGTCTGTACCGGTTACACATAAACATAATGCCTACATAGTAAAAAAAGTTCGCAGCTTGTGTCAATTTTCGTTCATAAAACAAGAAAAAAAATTATGTGGTCACAATTTCCTCTTGAAAATGTGTACGCTGCCTAACGATATAACTACGAGAGCTTCGCATGCACAATGTTATTGTAAGTGATTCTAAGATGAATGATCCTAAGAATGATTCTAAGAGATTACCGAAGAAAATAGTGTCCAGCCCACTGTGCATCATTCTATGCCATTGATTTTTTTAGATGCCGATCTCGTTTTTTGGACGCCTTATTGCATTCTCAGGGACACTGGGTAGAGCCCAGAAGCACGTTCGTTTGTCCGTGTCGCTCTTAAGGGCATTGCGCTGAAAGTGCACAAGCCGACCGCAGATGTGTGTCTTTTTACTTTTTGTGCACTTTCTATTGCATGATTTGGAAGAAAAACAAAAGAAACATTAAATAAAAAGTTGCCATTGAATGTAGAAGGTCGCAAAGGTAATGCAAACAACTCTAGAAAAAGAAGAAGGTTGCTAAATAAACGTGTAATAAGCCACAGCTAATGCACGATTAAGATATAAACAAAAAATGCCCTGAGCTTGAAAGAACTATTTTCTGAACACTGCATTAGTGTCAACAAGCCTAAATTACATCTTCACTCTTGAATATCTTAACGAATGTTAGCTGGGACAGTTCGTATATGTAGCATTCATGATTTTCAGTCATGCGATAATGCAAAGTTATGTATTGCATTAAGTTGCGTATAGTAATCTGCTGTTTCACACATTTCTCTATGAAATTGGAGTGCGAGCTATATAAAACAAGATGCAATACAAGAGGCAGCCGTTTTTCCCCCTGGCTGCGCATCGTGGGCGTTTTGTGAAGGGCTGCAAGAGAGAAGAGGCAAAACGTGGACACAGAATAAGAAACCTCACAGGAAGGTTACGAGTGTGTAACGCGACTTTTTAAGCGTTAGGCGTGCGTGGGCTAGGAGCTTTCGCTTCGCAACTCGTGCTTGCCGAATCACCTGGGCGTTTGAAGGTCTCGTTTCCTTCTATGAGATTTTAGCGTTCTCGTTTAATCTAGTACGTTCCTTTCCGACGTTCGAGTGCCCACAGGCTTCCGAAGCATACACTGGCGTAGCCCAAAACGCTATAACGACGATGCCATGACCACGGGATGACGAGTCTGAAACAATGAAGGCATTATAACGACGACAGCGTGAAGGCGATGGCTTCATGACCATGTGATGACGACGACTGTTTCACGACGATGGAGCGACGACTTCTGTATGACGACGATTCCATGACAAGCGTATGACCGACGACTGCGTGACGATGAAGAGATCACGAGAATCGGTTGAAAACGTTGAAATGACGGCTATGGAACGACCAAGATGGCAGCATCATGGCGGTATGACGATTGTATGACAATGACTGAATGGAGACAACGCAATGACGACGATGACATGAGAACATCGGCATAATTGCGAATGAATGACGACAGCATGATTACAATGGAATGACGAAGAAGTTACGTTGATGCAAGGACGAACGCGATATGAAGTCGACGGCATGATGACAATGAGATGACGAGGACTGTAGGGTGACGATGGCGTGCCGACGGCTGTACGACGACTGTACAAACGGCATTTGTACAACAACGTAGGCTCGACGGAGACCGCGTGAAGACGGTGAGCCATACCCAAATACATGACGAAATACCCAGTGGCACAAATCTAGTGGCATGTATCCATGAGAACAGTGAGGAGGAAGGCACTAAAAGCTTTGCTGTGACAAGACATTGTGCACATATTGGCGTATATTTTTTTGCAGTGGAAAAATTTGTGCGTTCGTTAGAGAGCAGAGGTCAGCGGCCGCATTTGTAGGCGTAGTTCATGTGGCTGTATAAGCCGATTCGTTGTATGTGTACCACCGTTTCTTAGAGCTCATGGTCAGATCTAGACCAGCCATTCGTAGTTTGAAGGGTTGGATAAATGCGAAGAAGCGAACGCTTAAAACTTGTCCAGTAGCATTAATTGTATGTGTTGGCGAGTATTTCTTGTACTTGAAGGGAACATGGCTAACCATAGGGCCAAAGCAATTGCAGACAGATGTGATGCGAACTAACAACTAATTTTAATCCACGCCGACTTCAATATGCTGAACGTAGAATCAATGCCAAGAAAATAAAAGAAAACAGTAACGTACATACAAGATCACCGCTAACTGCATGGCGTGGCGTGCAGTATAAGTAAACACGGCGTCATTAAGATGAACTGATAAATGATAGCCATGACGCGCTGATAAAATGTTCCTCACAATGATGGATTCGCTTCTCTGACGTTCTGATAGATGGGGCAACGCGGGATTAACGCACGTTCACAACAGTCCATGGGTCATTGTCGGGATGCGCAATTATATCTAGGGCCCTATAACGTAAAAATATTCCAACTTGTTTTTATTTCAACCTCCTGATATCAAATTTACGTAACCGGCAAAGCAAGCATCACGTGGTGACCCAAAGTATTGTTTGATCAGCCCAATCAAACGCTTTCCCCTTTATAGGATGTGTATAACTTGGTGTCGGGTGTGTGAAAAGCGGTAGCTGGTCCATAGCGTCATCCGGCTCATTCACGCTAAGGACGTTGTTGAAGGGAGGAACTAGTCCTCATCGAGAACGAAGAGTACTGGGTTTATTTGCAATAACTATATGAAGAGCGAAGAATATTAGATCTCAACAGTCTAGCATGACTTAATTGAAGCACACTGAGGAGCCAAAAGAGTCCGCTTAAATCCCCTCAGTCCTTCCTAGATCCTTAGGCCAGGGGAATCTGCCATCCCACCTTCGTCCACTCGGGGCGTCCAAAGTTACCGAAAGATCCCGCGTTGAGGGCGAGGGTGCACACGATCACTCCGTCGCCTTTTTTTGCTTAACACGCAGAAAGGAGGGTAGCTTCGTAGACAGGGATTGTCACGCTTTACTCAACCTGGCGCGTCTTGGTTCCTGGGATGACATGGCAATTAGCTGGAGTGTCTGTCAAATGACCGGCGCGGTTACCGGTGTCCGTGGTGAAACGCCACAGAACGCTCTTTTCCAGGAGTTTCTTGCTTCCATCGTCGGTGACGGCGACAGTGAACCAGCACTCAACACTCGATCCGCCACACGTGTCTCGCCTTGTTGTCGCCACAGGTGTGCCTGAGGGCACGCATTGTTAGTTTCACGAAGCGATTCGTCACAGTTATAGAGGAAAGGCTAAAAGGTCACTACGCCCGCTGGCCGATAGTAACAGCTCCTCCATGGCCCGGCAAATCTCGACTGGCCAGTGCTCATAACCGCTGGGCAGGAAGAGAGTGGCTGGTTGCAAGTAGGATGACTTGGCTTGAATAACCAGCTGCGAGATGCTGACATACACCGCAAAACATCTCACAATGACAGGCAGCAGCGAAGCGAACCCCACAGCATGGCTCTCCGTAGTGACGAAGTATCTTGTATCTTGGTTTAGGCCAGCCAGGCTTAAAAAAAATATGAGTGCAGAAACAACAAATACTTCCATTTCCAACAAATACTTCCAAACACCCTTTTCGCTAGGCAAATTTCGAATGAATTTGGTGCTGACAAAGTTAGCAATCATGGATGAGTTCTGCTAAATGAAAGGGGATCGTCTTGGCTCAAAAAAAAACAATAACAATTAGTCGGGATCACTATACGCAGAATGAGTTTCAAATTAGCCTACTCAAGTCATCAGCATTGCCTTCCATCTTTTCCTTTTTTATATCTAACGGTGAAGTTTTACTGTCGGAGGGTGAGGCTCCACAGGAGCAAGTGGCTAGTTTTTGGTTACATTTTATTAAGCCATGTCAGAAGGTAGTGGTCGGTCTGAAAAATGAATCTCGCTCCGTACAAGTAACACAACGTTTTGGCTGCCCAAACCAAACAACCACATTTCTTTTTTAAGCGCTGTAGGCTTCCTCACAGTTAGTTTATGGCTGGCATAGAGAATAGAATGTTCGTCCTTATCATCGCCGACCTAAATACCACGCCCATTCCCCTGTCGCTTGCGTCGCCCTGAACTATGAATTCCTTCGTATAGACTGGAGCGCGAAGCAGAGGACGAGAAGCTAATATCATTTTCAAACTTTGGAAAGCGTTCTTTTTGTCCTTGTTCCTGCGCACGTTAATGGGTGGTCCCTTTCGGAGTGCGTCCGTTAATGGATTTGCTATTTGCGAATAATTCGGAATGTTCCGCTGTTAGTACCCAACAAGTCCAAAAAATGAACGACTGTTTGTTTTCGCGTCCGGCTGTGAAAAATCTCAAATCGTAGCTGTTTTCAGCTCGGCCGGCCGTGTCATGCCCTGACCGCCAACATGGCCAAGATGAACAACCTGCGAACAGCCAAACCTACACCTTTCTGCTTTCATACTTAAGCCGGCTTCCCTGAGCCGCCATTACACCTGCTTGAAGTGCGATATGTGCTGTTTCCTGCTGTTAGAAAAAAGATACAGCAATGCAAACTCCTGCAAGTCTTTTGGGACAATATCAGTCGCCTTGAAGAAGCTAAACGGCGCGTTCTCCCGCCCAAAGCTAGCCAAGAAAAGAGGGTAAAGAGGGCGAGAATTGCCTACAGGTGAGATAAATATGGCACAGCGGCTGGCACTTTGTAAAAGGGAAACTTGCCAGTATCCCCACACGAGATCTATAATCGAAATGTATTTAGCAGCGCTGACTGTTTTGATTCGTTCCTGAATGTTGGGTATCGGGTACAACTGATCCCTGGTTATAGAATTTAACTTCCTCTAGTCAACATACGAAGGTTGGTCTGTATTAGGGGCTTCCACAAGAATTAGTGGGAATTTGTAGTCACTCTCAGCGGGCTGTGTGTGTCAGATGTGCCTTCTGTTGTCCTTGTCAAGCTTGTGCTATAACAAAATAAGATATGCCGTACCAACAAGTCCCTATTGCTATCCTCAATAACTCCCAACTCTCGCAGGCACTGTATCTCTGCCTCCATAATTTGTCTCTGTCACGGAGACAACTTAACATGCTTTGAACTTACGGGTTCAGTTGATGTTAGCTCTATTTCATGTGTTATCCAGTTCTACCTGGCCGATTGCTCAATCTACAGAGATATTTCCCAAGCAGCCCCTATAACTCGTCTAGCTGCTCGGGATTAAGCGCGTCGGTGATTACCGAGTGCTCTGCAACTTCTTCCAGTCTAATTTCAGAGTTGGAGGTCGCCTTACACTCATTAAACACGGTATCAATGTCATCCGGGTCCTTGATGACAAAGTTAATGACCCCGCTCGGCTCCACGTACGGCTTCATCAAATTGCAGCGGTATATGTTCACCCCATTCTTGTGACCAGGCGCTTTCGGAGAATAGTTTGTGCAACACTTTAACGGGTCCATACCGGTGAACTTCAAGCTTGTTCTATCTTGAAGGTCTCAGGATCATTACCTGGCCCCAGCGTTAAGCGTTCGAAGTCCCGCATTACTGTCGTAATAGAGCTTGATGTTCTTTTGTGCCACGTCCATGTTCTTTCGACTAGTTCTTGCGTTGCACTTAGGCGTTCGATCAAATTTAGCACGCACTCTACCACTGTCTCGCTCTCTCCTCTTTCCTCCCACATATCCGTTAACATTCTCAGTGGGGTACAGAGTGTCCGCTTATACACTAGCACTGCTAGCGAGAACTCTGTAGCATCATGAGAAAGCGCTCGTAAAGCAAATAAAGTAGCCGGAAGACAATTCTCCCTGTCCTCCTTGTGCTCGTAACAGAGTGCCCGCAGAACTCGCTTAAGCCCAGATTGCCACCTCTCTACGCTATTTGACTGAGGGTGATAGATCGAACTGCATATTAACTTTATTCCGCACTTTTGTAAGAATATGGAAGTGTAATAATGTAAGAATGTGGAACTGGTGAATACTTACCCTGGATCCACCTGAATTTCGGCTGGCAACCTGAATCAGACGAATACTGTCAAAAGCGCGTCTACTACATCGGTGGAGCCGGGTTCTTTCAGAGGGATTTCCTGTGGAAACATTGTGGTCGGACACAATATGGTAAACAGGTACCTGTAACCTGACTTTGTTTTTGGTAGTGGGACTACTCTGTCTATCACAAGTTGTGTGAATGGTTCTAATATTAAGGGCACACAACATATAATAGAGATTTACATGTTCCTCCTGGTTTACCCGAGCGGTGGCAGGCGTCGCATGATCTCACAATGTTTTCTACGTCTTTGAAACTGTCAGGCCAGTTGTATTCCAAAAGCAATATTTCTTTCGATCTGTTTATGCCGAGGTGGCCAGACCACCCATTCCCATGACAGAGACCCGAAAGGTTCTCCCTCTACTTTGCAGGTACCACTAACTGATCCAGAATCCTGCTCTTTCCGTCTCTGCAGTGTCAGTATGAGAAGCCTTCTTTCTCTTGTATCGGCACGTTACACCTAGCAATGCCTTCGTTAGCTGTTACATGTAATTTAACTAGACTGACGTCATTATTTTGCTCGGCTGCCAGCTACTCTCTGTCCACACGTAAGAGCCGATCAAAGTTCTTTGAGGCCAGTGGCATGAACAACCCTGTCTCGCTTGCGAGTGCGTAAGCTGGCTCTCCCTGCACACGTGAACTTTGACACAAGCCTTGTGATACACTTTCGTTGGGCTGGTCAGCTTGCAAGATTTTCTGAACCGCTTTTTCATTCTTCGAGCCTAGCTCGGTTTTTTCTGCCGAGGCCACCTCTTTTGCTACTTCTGCTGGAGCGGCTTTTGCATTTTCAGACGAAGGCGACGCGCTTTCACCCGCCTTGGATCACGTCAATGATTGTACTAGGTCCCCTCCAAGTTTCAGCCCCTTCTCACGTACTAACTTATCCGACCGATTCGAAAAAAAAAATATAACGTACTGCAGCGACAAGACCTTCAAAACTGCAGTTTTGGTCACGAGCTTACCGAACGACCCACCGATTTTTACTGTCGCCATCAGCAGACACACGCAGTGTTCTTCCATAACCTGTGCAATCCATGCTACTTCTCCGGTGAAGTCATCTACCGTCATGTAAGATGGATGGACAATGTCCATGGATGGTGGCGGCACTGCCTCAAGGTACCAGTTAGGGTTTTCTATGAATATGCAGGTCCTGAAGATACGGGCGTGAACGTTCCATGTTTTCTTCTTCTTCGCCCACGTATGAAAAAAGTACCCTAGGCTTGTGTGACACCATGCTTATTAATTTAGTTAGTATGCCTATGTTTACAAACTTGTACGGCCGACAAAAGTAGTGCCCTAATTCGTATAGCTAGCTGTCTATAAATGTGCTATTGAAATCAATGCTTAGCATTTCGGGCGAAACTGCGATTTTCTTTTATGCCTTGTATGTCTAGATAATTTCTAGTAGGTTGCATATTGCTTTTCATCTTCCCGCATTTGAAACTGAAACATTGTCTCAAGACTGCAGAGGTTGCACTCCTGCACGCGTTCCATACACGTCCTGTCTGGTGCTTTTCAAGCTTCAGTTGCACCGGTATACATGCGCATACAACGAATAAAATTATGAGGTTTTACGTGCCAAAACCACTTTCTGATTATGAGGCATGCCGTAGTGGAGGACTCCGAAAAGTTCGACCACCTGGGGTTCTTTAACGTGCACCTAAACCTAAGTACACGGGTGTTTTCGCATTTCACCCCCATCAAAATGTATACTACGCATTCTTCATAGCTCTGTCTTTCTCGAAGCGTTGTACTTAAGGGTGTTAAGTGTGTACTCTTAAGGGTGTAAACATTTTTGCAGTGTAAGTCTCTTGCATGCGGAATCATGTGAACGACAATTACAATATGGAGCCAGATATCTCGGAGGGCATACAGGCTAGAAGAATTCTTCCTAGTGATACTGTGTAGAAACGCGACTGCCTCTAATTTTTCCATACAAACCCACGCACTCGCTGTAGTTAAGAAAAAGTGAATTATTCAATTTTAGTTTATTGGGCTGCTAACAGCGATCATTATCATCTCACTTTGTGGCCCCTGGCCGCATAACTTGTTTGGACAGGTGGTTTTCGCGTGTCTCCCAGTGCCGAATTTTAAGAAAACCATAAAGGTTACTTTTGAACACCCATACGGGTTCCTCTTTCGAGGAACCCGTATGGGTTTCCTTTGTAGCAATTGCTACGAACGGGTGGATGTCTGATTTTCCCTTTATTCATTACTTCTCTCCACCTTGCGGGTTTCCGCAGAACTACTACGTCAAACACTTGCCTTTGCTTCGTGTTGCCGACAAATTCGACTTCACCCTGCCATCTGCTAGCCGCCTGGTTAGCTCTCAGATGGTAGAGCGGCTGCCCCGGAAAGGCGGTGGTCCCGGGTTCGAGTCCCGGACCAGGACGAATTTTTCTTCAACTATGAGGCTTTTCTTTCGAGGAACCCGTATGGGTTTCCTTTGTAGCAAATGCTACGAACGGGTGGATGTCTGATTTTCCCTTTATTCACCCTCTATATAACGCTCACAATTAAGAAAAAAAAATAACCCTGCGCCTGTTGGCCTAATGTGGCTGAACGTCCTAATTAAACAAATAAATAAATAAATTATACGCTTTTATCTGCATAGCGCCGTATGAAAGGCTGTGCTGCACGAGAAGGATGGGCCGAGCTGAAGACAGGACGACGGACGAAAGAAAAATAACCGGCCAAGGACATCGGGCGTGTTAAACGTTTCTTACAGCGGCGTCGTGTTCTCGAGCGTCCGGCCGAGAAGAAGATGGACGACGCCTCATTAAAATGCGACGGGAAAGCGCTCGTTTCGCCGCCGCCTCTTTGTACGCGCCAGCGAGGCGCACGTCCGGAGGGGATGCCGCGGACGTGTGTCTTGCACTATCACGATGGCGAGGAAGGTTCCGCAGCAGCTCGGCGACTAATGTGGCGTGCGCGTTAGGGCGCTGAGAAAGCGCAAGGCGTACGCAGCCATAATATATACCGAGAGAATGGAGGAGGCGATGAAACGTGCTTGAAGATGAATGCCGCTTTGCGGAAACGAGCGGCACCCTCGATTCAGGCCCTGCTAGTGGATACGCTTTCCTTTTTCTCGCTTTAATTTACCCCTTACCTCGCATTTTATTTTTGCCTGACAGATTTCTTCTCGTAGTTATAGTTCAGGATCTTCAGGTTATTTGTTTGAAGTAGTTTTGTGACTCGGTCGTTTTGCTTATGAGACTGCGTCCTCCTTCACTGGCCGTTCATCTCCCCCACGCAATGCTTCGAGGGTTGCGGCTATCCGGAGCAGCAGCAGTAGCAGTAGCAGCAGCAGCAGCAGCAGCAGCAACAGCAGCATTCTCATAAATCGTAGCTGACATGAAAAACGGCCGTGAATTTATGCGAATTAAAGGAAATTATATGCCACATGTGGCTCAGTGGCGTCACACAAATCTTGTTAAGTTTTTTTTTTGTTTCGTAAAGCTGGATGCAAGGGATGAAACAGACAGTTTTGTGTAATAGAGGAACAGAAAACGTTTCTTAAGGATGATCCGCTTTGAACGCTTACTAAGAAGGCGGAAACACATTTTAACCATGCAAGCAAAGTTTCTTTTTTGTAATAATGTGTTAAAAAACGCGGTTAAAATTATAAGTAGTACGGTTCTTCCTCGACGTTGATGCACCCTATATTTGGCGCATTGAAGGAACGAGGGCATTCTGTTTGCAATATTCAGTGAAGGTATACTGCAGGTAATTGTGCTGTAACTATTCAATATGCTGGAAGCATGTGGCTGAAAGCATTGAAAGGGGTGGGGAGAAAGGCGGTGGGGGGTTGGGGGAGGAATATTGTTGTTGAAGGTGTGCTTACTCAAAGCGGAATGTGAATTGACAGCGAGTCGGCTTCAAGCGTATCTTCATTTCACTAATGTTCTGATTTTACATACTTACATAGTGCAACACACACCTGAAATGCTGCTTGTGTCTGTTGGGACATACACGTACAATGTACTTGCATGATCTTTCTGTGGAAAAGGAAGGAGGACAAATGGCGTTTTATTTAGGCCATATTTTGTTATTCTTTGTCTATTTCCCTCTGCCTAGCCTAGCTTTGATATGTGCGATCACTAAGCGAGAAGAAATAGTCGGCATCACCCACGATGCCAGGCTCTCCTATACATTTCTAATTACCAAAAAAAAAGAAACGAAGTACAACTGCGCTTGCTAATGCATCCCGTGTAATTCAAGCTCTCCGTGCGAATATGCACCAGAGTAAGGCTATATTGACGAAGAGTTGTTTTGTGGCATGCAGTAATAAAAGTAACTGGCATGTCCAATATCGCCTCATCCATATATACATATGCAAGCTGCGTGGCGAGAATGAAGATGCTGGGAAGGTACTAGGGATGTTGGCCATGCCACTTGCGTAATATTTGGCGAAATAGCGATGTAAACTAGAAAATGAAGCGTTCTGGGACTAATCGAAATTGGTTTTTGATGCTCATCAATCATATGTTGCGTAATTGCGGCGCTGCAAATGCAAGCGCATATAGATAAAGGCTACGGACAAGAGGGAGGCGTATTCCCGTTACTGCGTTGTCTTTCTTTATCATGCCCTCAAAATTATCACTCCGAAAACACGCAAAGGAAACAATAAAAGAAAGGACACTTCTGCAATTCACGTCCTGACCATATGTATACTATTTCTCATTGAAGCTTCACCTTTGGCCGCGCTAGCCTGAAAAGCTAGCGCGGCAAAATTGTCGCATCATGTTGAACATTCAGAGAAGCTTACAGACGAAGACGAAGAAACAGACACGTTGACACCAGCGCTCTGTTTTCCGGGCTCGAGTCAACATGCTCCTTTCTTCGCACTCAACTGTACCAATGTTCAGCATGAAGTCACACGAGCTAACTCAGTTTACCCTACTCTTAAGCAGATTCTAAATACATAATGCGTTTTATTTGCTGTTAAAGAAGTAAGCACCGTAAAACGCGCTTGCTCCTGTCCACGATGATGAGGATGTTAACCATTTACTTCTCGAATGCCCACGCATTCACGAATCCACGAATGCCCACGAATGCCCACGAATGCCCACGATGATGACGATGTTAACCATTTACTTCTCGAATGCCACACGCATCACAGGCTACAACAACAGCTACGCGACGCACAGACCGCAGCTAAAACAAGAGCTACGTTCCATTGATCCACGCGGACCTTTCTCACTCGCAAAATTGCTCGGCCCATGACCATCGAAAATAGCAAAGTGAAAAGCATTGAACGCACTTGAACACTTTCAGGAAGAGATAGGCATCCTTAACTAGTACTAGATATCGCAATCAATAGTCACATGATGTTACTGTAACTTGCTTCGATTATTTGTAATAATTAGCGCTTGTATATTACGTGTTATACTTTTTGGGGGGATTTTGCGCGTGCATTACTTTAACTCTGTGTAATTCCTCATCTGTTTATATGCTTATCGCAGTCTACATCACCACCGCTTACGTGTGTTTGTGGCTTTGTTTGCAAGCTCACTGCCATGCCTTACATAATATATGGTTTATTCTGACGAAGGCCATGCCACGGCGGAAACGTTAAACCATGAAAAATGCAATTTTCGTAAGTGTGTATATATATATATATATATATATATATATATATATATATATATATATATATATATATATATATATGGATGTCCATATGTATATCTATGTATGGATATATATATATATGGATATATATGGATGTCGGGTGGATGTGTAATTTTTCACTTTATATATATATATATATATATATATATATATATATATATATATATATATATATATATATATATATATATATATATATATATATATATATATAAAGTGAAAAATTAGACATCCACCTGTTTGTAGCATTTGCTACAAAGGAATCCAATACGGGTTCCTCGAAAGAAAAGCCTCGAAGTTGAAGACAAATTCGTCCTGGTCCGGGACCCGAACCCGGGACCACCGCCTTTCCGGGGCAGCCGCTCTACCATCTGAGCTAACCAGGCGGCTAGCGGATGGCAGGGCGAAGTCAAATTTGTCGACAACACGAAGCAAAGGCAAGTGTTTGACGTAGTAGTTCTGCGGAAACCCGCAAGGTGGAGAAAAGTAATGAATAAAGGAAAAAATCAGACATCCACCAGTTCGTCACACACACACACACACACACACACACACACACACACACACACACACACACATATATATATATATATATATATATATATATATTTATATATATATATTGGTGGGTGTATATGACTGTGTGCTGTTGATTTCTGACCCTATGACGTGTTTATTTTCATTTTCATATATTTTTTTATATTGTTTCTGCAATGCGAAAAGAAGTAGCCGGCACCATTATAAAGTGGCCGCGTCTGTTCATTTTCTTTTCATTTCAAATAAAAAAGGTAAAGTTAGTACCATGGTGGCTTCTCCGTAAAAATGCGTCCCTCACTTTTTAGAGAAGTTCGCTGCCTCCAAGCAATCGATTATAGGGAAGGGAGCCACCGCTGCCATGACGAAGTCTCGATGTTTGTGTAAAGAGGCGTGCCCGAGCTTTTCTAATGGTTTACCCGTAAGACATTAGCAGAGCATGTTCTAGAAACCGCCTGTACTATGACAGCGTATTCCATGGTAATGTAACACGGCCGATATGGTATGGCACTAAAACTGACAATTATGTTCGCTGTGGGATACGCGGTTTCTTTTTCTTTATTTTTGACATGCCCTATAGTCATTGGATCCTTTGGCATTCAATATAATCTGAGACCCAAGATGAAGGCACGCCTGCTGTAGGGAAATTACAAGCGCGATAACGTGAATTCCTTGTGTGGCAGCTGTCTCTCGATCGCGTCCACGTCAGAGCTTAGCCTGCCAAGCTAGGACCGAGTTAACTAACACCAAGCGTAGCTTTTAGCTTCGATTGTATACTTCCGCACTTTTTGGAACACAGATGCCGCACCTTCAAGTCCACGAATTCGCTAGCGAAGGGACAGGAATGGTTTAACCCACCGCTGTCGTTCACGCAAGCGGGGAGGCGATGAATTCGAAACGAGAGTCGCGCTACATCGCTGCACTGAAGACCAGCGGCAGTGTGCGCGTCGTAATGCAAGGATTACGAATGCAATGAAAAGAGGGGGTGGGGAGGGCACGTGCTTCAAAGGAGGTTTAGTATTACAGTCAGCGCGCGCTACCCGAGCTCTCATTGTCTTCTGTTCTTGAATGCAGCCGTCGTGAAATGCGGAACGCGAGTCGGCTTTTGTTCACCGCTCGCTTTACAGGCTGCTACATCCAGCAGTTTCTAACGGAGTTAGGGCACAAGACAAGGCGGCACCGCGATGACAGTTTTCACATTTCGCGTATTCGCTGTCGGGTCCATTGCGCGAGGTCAGAAGCGTCTTTTACGAAACAACCTGTTTATAGCTTAAGCTGTTAGACTGCTTCAGTTCCATCGGTTACTGTGGACAACCTCCGCTAGCGTTCCATTGATTTCGATGGTACGATGCGCAATCTATTACCGAAAACTTTATTCTGACTGCTTCAACATCTGAAGATATCTGATTCGTTAAAGGGAGTTTGTTGCCATTAGGATTACAGCTCATTTATTTCATACGGGGCCCCCTGAGTGAAGCTTTAGATAGATTGCTTACGTGACTTTCCTGTCTAACGTTAAATTATAGTACTGACATCTCGCGTATTCCATCCAAGTGATTACACTAGGAAACACATGTTGTAACTGCTTCAAAAATATGTCAGGATTTTGAAACAAAACTGTTGTAATTGCTTTTATTTACACATGTTGAGAACATTGCGCATTCAATCGATGGCTTGCAGTTGTGAAATGGCAAGGAAATTCCAATTTGTGGTTGACTTTGACTTAGACAAACACCACCTTACGCTGATCACGAATTCTTACAGAAAGACACTTTTCGAAATGTTTATTTTTAGGGATAGGGATCTATCTTTAATCTCAAATGCCGAGTCATAAACCTCAGCTTATCACAATTACTTAATAGAAATGTGTAAAATCCCTGCATTCTAATAGAACTAACGCACGCAACTAATATGTCCTAGTACTAACACAATATCATATTTAGGAAATAGAGCACTAGAAACATGAGCTCACGCCTTACACCTAATTTTCTCCAAGTTATCATCACGAATGCTCCACGTTTCAATCCTATAGTTTAAACCATGTGCTCGTTGTGCGTGATCCTATAGGCTTCATGGCAGTGTCCATTTACCGGGGATATTCAATAACTACAATTTTAATGTACCCATTGATACTGCTGCCAGTTTAGAGTATATTGTATGCAGATGATGCAATCACTGTGGTTAGTGTTGGGAATTAGCATCACGTAATTCCGACAGGGAATACTGAGCAAAATAAAAAAGTTCACGGACGAAACTCTTCTTTCACTCAACACTTTCTTGACAACCGTTGCCTACCAGAAACGTACAACAGAATAAAAATATTTTTTTGCCGAGTTTTTTATTGAATACAAAGTTCTTGGTTAAACGTAATCGGCTAACCTTGAATTACAGGCAACTAGCCTCATTTGTTGATTTAAAGCAGGAGCCCACGACGAAGTCGAAGTTGGACGCGCGACTCGCTTTTCATTGAAAGTGCTGTGAGAGACGACGAACCCTTGTGAAACACTACGGCTGCACTGCTGTCACAAACGCGATGTCAAGCAAATGAAATGTATGCCTTTGCTTTCCACATGATGATACCTGTCTGGAGCAAATTCCAAACTGAACTGTGGGAGGCTTAGGGTGAAGCCCACCTCCAGTTTTCAGCCTGAGGTTTTTTTCACCCTATTGCTGAATGAGATTCCGCTAACTGATTATTATTTTCTTTAATTCTGCTCGTTCTAGATGTCTATTGCACATTTAGCTAAAATAAACATTTCTTCAGGGCCATCACATGTGCTGTCAAAAAGGCGTTAACAATCATAATTTAAACCTAATTTCTTTCGCAATCAATACAGACCATGTAATGTGCTAATTTACTTTAATATAAATCACAACCTGCGGAAGTTGTAAAATCAATCTAGCCAATTCTTTTTATTCTTTAAAGAAAGATTGCAGTGCCACAGGCATGTCACCCTTACTGTATTAAAGATAGCCATGAAGCGCCAAAACAGTACTCTGCTCCAAAAGGCAATGTTAGTCGCAAACAATTCAATATTCTGCTGCTACCTAAATTGCTGTACGCTTGTGTGGGCACGACGACACAGTCAAATCCACTGATGAGATTCTTTCTATGAAAGCGGAAGTTTCTTTGCCCGATTTATGGTTTACCGCAAGGACACACAACCAGGCACCGTTGATGAAGGATATAATCCAAATTGGAGCGAGGGCGTTTCCTTAATTCAACGAAGTCGTTTCTTCAACTACGGTCGCTTTTTAGCCACAAGAAAGAGCAGGCGTAAAACGAAACAACCTTCCCTTGTATGTGCTCACGCACAGGCCCATATATACACATATCATATGCAGTCACTGATTCGGAACTGCAAATTGGATGCGTATGAAACATTGCTGAAAGATTGCGTCTTATCTACTGGGAAAATTAATGTAGTTCTCGGTTAATTGCGGAAGTCAGATGTCTCGATAATTTTAAGTAAGGCCGCCGAGGAACTAGAAACGATAGCTGTGAAGAAACTAAATGTGGACTAGGAATGATACCTTAGGTGCACGCAGGGCGCACATGTCGCAATATACGGAACCAGCTACTCGGATATAGACAATTGTCAAATCGTAAATTACCATTCTCCCACCACTTGGACTGCGTAGGAGAGACTACAGGGATACTTCGTTCCCATCGAATGGCAATTTTGTGGGTGTTTACAAATTTACACGTAACGTTGCGCTGCATCTATGTGGAATCTCAAAACGTGCTTGCGCTTGGAGAAGGCCAAGGAAAATAGTAATGCGCTTAAGGAACTCGCTGAAATACCCTGCAAAAGGGTAACATTATTGAAGAACTCTCGCAATAGACGGATTGTTAGCAACTTATAGCTGATACATTGCAAAAGTGTGATTGAATTTCTGTAAAAGCCAACGTGGGCATTTGAAATCGGGAGTGCCAAAGTTTGTACAATAGTTAAAAGCGGTGAAACCTCATGGGTCTCTCCTGGGGCTGGGCCAAAGAGCGCCGAAGCGTCTTAAATAGCAATAAAACGTAGAATGGAAGCGACAGTAGCTATGACAGTACCTTCTATACTAATAGGAAGACAAGGCGACGGATGAAGATGACCAAGTATAGCCCCACGAGCATTAAGCAAGTGTAATTCCTTCGTTGTATTTTTTAAAATGATTTATTATTTTACATTTTGCTTACAGGACAATAACCATACGTAACTATGTTCTCTACGTCAGTTGGCAGGTTAAAGTTACTTCAGTGAGGTATTATAAATGCCCATCGTATGGGCGATCATGCGATGCCGCGTATGTCATACTTCCAGCATCCGGTTAAATCTTTTTTTCGATTTCTATGCAGTGCAGTTATTGAAAGTTTCTGAGTTCTTCCTCATTTTCTTCGCGTTATGAGCGTGCTAGAGACCATTACGGAGTTAGGGTAATAGTAGCTAAGCGGCAGCACAGGTTGGAAAGCTGACCTTCTAGCGTTCCATGGAGAAAATTCCTGCCGCAAGCATTATCATGTTTCACAAGCACGTGCCCCGTTTACGGGGAAAAGCTCCCTTGCAACACCCACGCACGGAACTCGCTTAACGGAGACCTAGCGCACCTAATCACCAAGGGAGGTTAATTACATGCTCCCCCGGCTTCGCCAACTCTCTCTCTCTCTCTTGCTCTCTCTTCATGCAGCCCACCACACCGCTATTGTGGCATTGGTCGCCGACTACATCGCAGAGTCAAGCAGCGCTGCGGTCCTCCCGGTTTCCGCGAAGGACAATTTCGGTCGCCGCTGCGGGCAACCATGTGACCGCTTTTCGTACAGCTATATTTACGCACACCAGGCATAAGTTTATAGCAGCATAGTTTTCTGCCTAATTGAAGTATATGACACGTGCATCTTATTCTGCGAATACGCACACGAGCCGAGTGGAGTAACGTATGGTTGGCAAGCGAACGACAGTGGTTCATCATCGGCTTCTTTGGAGTCCTGAGTTCGTATACGAATATTCACCACGTCCTGTAGGTCGCAAATTTACTCCCGTCAGAGCACCCACGATGATATATATGCCATAAATGTTGCAGCCGTGCGGTCACCGACGTTGCGGTATTATAATGGCATACGGCATGTCTTCCGCAGCGAAAATGCTCATCAGCGCAACAAGTCCCGTGTCCATGGTTCGGTTGTACGTGTAACTTCGCAGTAAAGGATTTGCACCTGCAGGTTTTTACGACTCTGGCTAAACCTTCATATCCGTCCTTGCTTTTTTCCCGTGTATTCGCGCTGTACACAAGTGAAGATGTCATGTAATCACGGCCGAAAATCAGTCCTTGCCTAAGGTAAGCGACACTTGCATTGTCATCCAAACTCTCATAAGTGAACCTGCAATTTTTTTTTTATTTGTAAGCTACTGGCATATTTTGCGTGCAGACAAGACCGGTAACAGCTAAGGGGGCCCTCCGCGTGCGAGCTGCATAGTTCAACAAAACGCTAGCGCTAAAAATGACGTTCCTTCAGCTTGCTATTACAAATGCTAACTACTTGCTCATGAAAGAATGCTGAAATAAAAGAGTGGGGCAATGCGAGGCAGGCTGATTGAAAAAACTGAGGGACAGCAGAAGGAAGAACTGCAGCATGAAATTACTTTCTCCTCATACTTCGCGAGACATCATTCTTTCGCTGGTCGCTCGCAGGTGAATGTTGTTTAAGTTATGAGATTGGATTCTCACTCAATTATTGATTTTTGCACTTGTCTCATGTCCAAATCTCCAAATAACATCTTCTACCATCTGTCCTTTCTCATTACTCATTTAGTATAATTAATGGATTTCCTTCACAGGCTGTTCTGAGCCTTCTAAGCGAAACAATCCCGGATGCCCAAGGAATCGGTTCTTAATTCGCGCGTTCTAATGAGAAAGTATTTCCGGCTTCACCCTGACAAAAATTATTATAGACTGTCTATAGAAAGTCTATAGACTTTTTATAGACGACCTTGTCTTACTATAGGTTTGGACTTTTGTTGATACAAAGTCTATAGACTGTCTATAGATGAAAGTCGATAAAGTTTCTTTTTCTTTTGTCTATTCGCAGTCTACAGACGGTCTATAGAAAAAAGTCGATTAGGTGTCTGTTTCTTTTTTGTCTGCTTCACCTCTATAGAGTACCTATAGACGAAAGTCGATACAGCCTCTTTATATTTGTCTATTATTTGTCTATATACTTTATATAGACGAAAGAAAATAACGTTTCTATTTCTTTTTGTCTATTCTCACTCTATAGTGGGTCTGTATAAAAAAGTCGATAAGGTGTTTGTTTCTTTTTTGTCTGCTTACCCTCTGTAGACACCGATAGACGAAAGTTGATGCAGTCTCTATTTATTTTTGTCTATTATTTGTCTATAGACTTTCTAGAAACAAAAGTCATTAAGATTTCTATTTATTTTATCTATTCGCAGTCTATAGACCGTCTATAGAAAAGGTCGATATGTCGTTTGTTTCTTTTTTTTCTACTTCCCCTCTATAGAGTACCTATAGACGAAAGTCGATGCAGTCTATATTTATTTTTGTCTATTATTTGTCTATAGTTTGTATATAGACAAAAGTCGATAATATTTCTATTTCTTTTTGTCTATTTGCAGCCTATACACGGTCTATAGAAAAAAGTCGATATGGTGTTTGTTTTCTTTTTGTTTACTTCCCCTTATAGACTACCTATAGACGAAAGTCAATACAGTCTCTATTTATTTTTGCCTATTATTTGTCTAGACTTTCAATAGACAAAAGTCAATAAAATTTCTATTTCTTTTTGTGTGTTCGCAATCTATTATAGACGGTCTATAGAACAAAGTCGATAAGGTGTATATTTCTTCTTATGCAATCGCCTCCTTAAGAGGTGATGGGGGTGCTTCTGAAAAATTATTGCAGGAAGTTTTAATGCTATGAAAGCGCACACCTACTACTGATATAACTTACTGCTTACTGTCGTCACTTAGAAATTTGTCAGCTGTAGGGAATCTCGAAAATTTTTGTCAAGCGGAAATCTTTTACATTCAGGGGGGTCTACTATCGCCAAAGAAAATTCTCATAAACTGCCAGCGGTTCACATTCTTGCGCCCCTCTCCAGACGGTGCTCAGGGAGAGAACTACAGGCGATGCTCTCGCTGAGCCTCTGGTGTTTCTGACCCATGGCCGAGTCATGAATATCACCGCCACTTTACTTAATCTGTGATGAAGATATATATGTACTTTGACGCAATTCTCATCAAATTAAGTTGCAGCTTTCTGCAAACACAACATAGTCATCGTAATGAAAAAAAAAGAAAGCGAGGACGCAGCGCTTTTGTTTCTACCAATATTAGCAGTGTGATGACAAGCAAATTTATTCAGTTAAAGGAAAGTGATCCCATTTATTTGCCTCAGTTATGGTCAAGACCTTTCTCTTTCTTGACTTGTTTTTTAAAGCTTAACGCCCCTCTTCTCGCAATGAGCTGTTCCGTCATTAGAATTCCTGCATTTTATAAATAATGGTTTTGTCGTCCAACCTGCGGTATTTCACATCCTCTAAGCGCATAGGCCAACACAAGTAATTATCATGATTTTATCTTCATGTCCTTTTTTTTCGAGTTCCCATAGACCCTCAAGCACAGTTCCTTTTAGAGAGACATTTATCACTGGAATTCATGATCAGCTTACATACCTTCCTTAACCCTGCACCAATTCCTTAGCTTGACCAGCCACATTACTGTGCATTTTTAAAAACTGTTTTGGATATGCCATATTGATTCCACCTCTTATTCTGAGCGTACTACAGCGACGATTTATTTGTTCCTGTACGTGAGTTGCAGTCCTAAGACAGCTCCGAAATGGGGCTGCACTATGCATTAAAAAAATAATAATAAATTATTTTCAATATTAGCGTGTACATACACTTCTGCATCACAGGTTCAGAACATCCCGTCTTTCGCCCAATAAACCGGCATATAATCACTGGGTTCCTTTCCTAGCTGTTCCCCGTAAAGAGCGAAATAAAGTCGTTTACAACAAAGCAGGCAAGCAAAAAAAGTGTGATTTCAACTGTGGGAGGATGTTGATGTCGCAGTAAATGAGTTCGGAGCCCAAGCAATTGCTGAAGTATAAATAAAAAGTAATAACGTCTATGTATGCTCTACAGCAGTGCTAAAGTGTGTACCATGAGGTGGTTCTTTGTTTCTGAGAAAGAAGGGAGAAAACTAGCACTAGATGCCCTTACCAGGTAAGCATGACCACGATGTAAATAAAATGTACTGTTTATGGATGTTTAAGTATACTACTAATGATGACGTGAAGTACCACACTGAATACCGAGATGTGAAAATGTGTTCGGAAACTCGATAAATAATGCTGGTGTGCTTTCTTTGTTCTCAATTCATAATAAGTTAACCAGAACCATGTTGCGTGGAGCGGTCTGACATTTAGTTTTGTAATACAATATGTCAAAGGAATTGACGGTTACACGACAAGCAGAAGATGAGGTTTGTGAGGGTCAGTAGAAGAAACTGCCGTTGCAGACAGCGAGGCACTATGGTCGTAACTAGTTACCACGTAGTGTTGAACATAACTAGAGGATATCTTCGCTATTCACTGTTTAGGCTGCCCAGAGTCTGGCTCGACTATTCGTTCCAATCTCACAGCGTATGTTAATAGCACGGTCCAGAGCACAGTCTGCCGCTTCCATTTAGTAATAATGAAGTCCCTGGCGTGTCTATATTGAACCAGTGGGTGCTATCGTGCACCTTGCGGAAATGCAAATGTGGGCACGCTTTCCTGTGGCACAGCCAACACGTTTTCATACCGGAGATCAAAGTTACGAACGCCCCTTTATTTTTGTATACTTCGTGCAACGTATTTCCAACAACAAATAGAATCTCATAGACTGGGGTGAAGACTCCGATGCTAGCGCTAAAGGCGACTCGATGCGTTGCTCTTAGCTTTCATGCAGTTGTGTAAATACAGTCAGGAATTTAGTCTGTTGACAGCTAGTTACCTTTCCTCAGCTCATTCAGCAACATCACATCAATTCAACACTTCTGTGAGAACTGCAACACAATTGGGTAGTGAGATTCAGCTCAGGAGAAGAAAAATTAGCAGAATAACTCAGTCAATATGTAGTTATTTCATTACTTCGTTGCATCTCACTGAACAATCCCTTAATGTTCGTGTTTACCGCGCATTTCTCTCTTCACGAAAGTGCGGGTGGGTGACATGTTTTGTACTCGCCGTGGTGCCACAATGGCTATGTGGTTGCGCTGCTAAGCCCGACGACGCGGGGTCAAATCCCGAACGCGGCTGGTGCCTTTAGATGTAGCGAAATGCATTGTGCATTGAATGCACATTAAAAAGCCTGAGGTGGTGAGAATTAAATTGGATTCCCCACTTCTGCGTTACTCTTGATCAGATTCTGGTTTCGGGCATGTAAAACTCTGAAATTTAGTTTTAAAGATACGTGCCATGATCTTCGAAGTGGGATAGGTATGCGACCTGATTAAACAGGCAAAGTATAAGACAGAGTAATGTTAGCGTGTAAGAGAGCGGAAACCAAAAACAAAAACAAAAGAGCCCCGGGAAATGGCATAGACAGACAACAGTACGCGTTTATTCTGGAAAATGAATGTGGCGCCTACGCGATCACGTACGCACATCTGCGGAGGCAGCGGTATTAAACGGACACATAAAACAAAATATCGGAACGCCACAGCTGGAGGTGGGGCTGTGGCTTAGGTCTAGAAGGACGATGTTCCAGTGCGCTGAAAAAAATAAAACTTCGATCACACTGCTAACTTGGGACGTCCGCCCCGTGTTTATAATTCACGCACAATTTTATGCAAGCAGGCGTCTCCTCATATGAAACCTTACGCTTCTCCCGCCAACTTTCCCTTGTGTATTCCTTCGTTCCTTCTTTTCTTTTTCATCCTTTTCTGTGAACGCTCTTAAATGTATCGTGCACTAAGAGAAAATGACTTGAGTTTATGCTGTTCTATGCCACCCGCTGTCCCTCTATCTTTCTGTTCACGCTAGCAGACTTCAAATTTTTCTTTCGAGTGTTTGGGCAAGTCTCTAGTTCCCGTATTGATGTACCTGTCCAAGTTTCCTTATATTTCTACGAGCTTTTCTCTTCACACAAATAAATATAGGAACGCTTATCGAGCACATACGTTCTGAACCCTAGTCTCTTCAAGGTGCGAATCTGCATACATTGGTGAAACTGGGTTCCTGTTCATTCGCAAGCATGACCCTCATTTGACCCTTGCTATGGAGGGCAGCTTTGAAAAAAGCTACCCATGTCACACATTTCAATGACAGACTTTTCTTTCAGTAGGTTAATGAAATGTATTGGTGACAGAAGAAACAATTATTTATTTGTTATGATGTTCCATGTTCTATTTGCAACAGGCAGTGAAGGTGGTGATTTAGGTAGGCGTGGTGATGACACTCCGGCTGCTTTTTTGTTTGCCGAGCAGAACATTCTAGGTCACAGAAGTGTTGTTTTCGTTTGTTAGATAACCTACCGGCATTGTTAACTTGAAAATACTGTCGACACTAAGCCTCAAGTACACTTTCGTTTGAGCAAGGTAGAAACTAAGTGGTCGTAATTATTCAATTAGTGAATAGAAAAGGAAAAATTCTGCTGATTGCACTGTAGCTACAACTGCTGACGCCTGAACAGCGACGAGCAAAGGAGGTGGGATCGAGAGCAATGCACAGGGAGGAGGGACATGAGAGTGTACCAATAGAGAGAATATGGATGTCGAAACATATTACTACAGGGACCGCGACTAAGTCAACGTTATGAAAGCGGACATTTTACCTAAGGTTTAATGGTGCGTGAATTACAGTCAAGCACGATTGAAGCGCCTACAAACAACTATTTAATCTCTAAATGCGAAACTTCGCCGTAAGAACAGCGTGAATAGTCGAGAAAGAGTTGAATGTTAAGCATGGTAGATTGGTCTTTTCGTTCTCAACACTCAGTTTAATAACATAACTATGTGCTTTCTGTGTCACGAATTTTCAAGCAACCGCTCCTGTGTCCACACACGTTGTCATAACACGTGCTAAAGGCTCGGTTAAACATCCGTTGCTGTGGAGTAGCGGAAATTGCAGAAGCACGTGCCCAAGGAAGAGGAAGACGACGCTGTTCGCTCTGTTGTCACCTCAGCTCTGTAATTTTTGCATAGGTTTTGCTATTCATTAAGTGAGTTCTTTATATCCTTGGAAGACGGCCGCATCTTTAAGGAGGTACTGTCCCTATGGGAAGGGTACGGCTGCTCCGGCGCCGGCATCTTTAAAGGGACAGCGCCATCCGAAGGAAGCCAGCGTGGCGGAGGCGGCCATGGCCTCGCAAGGTGTGGAGCTGCCAGACATCAGGGACGATAAGCAGTCCAGTGCGTCATCATCGGTCAGTGGGGACGACACAACTATCGTCGACCCTGACGAGCAAGTGGCTGATATGGCGGAAGTGGACAGCGACGGCTTCAAGGTGGTGAGTCATCGGAAGCAAAGAACGGTCGGAATCCCAGTGGTAGTTTTGTCAACAGAGAAAGGTGTTGATTTGAGAGAGCGGAACCCTATCAGGCTCTTTGAAGCCATTAAGGTACTGCTGGGATCTGCCCCGATTCGCAGCCGCTTCACATCGCAAGGCGCGCTTTATTTGGATATCGCAACGGAAGAGCAAGTTGACATTCTGCTCCGGTGCTCTCAGATTGGGGACATAAAAGTTAATGCCCGGCTGCCCCACTCCTACATGACTAACATGTGTTATTAGGGGAGTACCAGTGTGGTATTCGGAAAGCGACCTTCTTGACTACTTGAAACCGCAAGGGGTTCTGCACGTGAAACGTCTCATGCGCCGGGTGGAGACTCAAGAAAAAGAATGGGCAGCGAAACCTACTAACTCTGTTGTGATAACGTTTGCTCCTAACACCGAGCGCCCCGAAAAAAATTGACCTCGGTTTTACCAAGCATGCAGTCAAACAATTCGTTGAACCTCCTCCCCGATGCTTTAGGTGCCAACGCTTTGGGCATGTAGCTAAAGTTTGCATCAAAGATCAACGTTGCAAACGATGCAGTGGCGCCCACGATTACAAAGCCTGCAAGGGAGATTTTGCTTGCCTTAATTGTGGTGGTGACCATCCAGCGAGTTTTGGTGGCTGCCCCTTCCGTGTAAGCGCCTTACACCGCCGAGTGTCCTTCATTAGTGGTCCCAAACCACAACCTACTGAGAAGCGGATACCTGGAAGTGACGAGTTCCCGGCGTTAGATTCGGAAGTTGAGTTCCCTGCGTTAGAGTTGGACGTTCGTAGCATGGTAACCAGCAACGTCAGAGAGCGACCTGAGCCTAGCAAGACGGCAAAGTCCTCTGTGGGTGAGTCGGTTGTTCGATCTGCTGCAGCAGAAAGTGTCCAAGTTTCTCAGCGACCAGACTTGACAGCCAGACAGCCGGACAAGTTTCACAGCCAGACTCGACAACATGGAGGACATTCCCTCGCCTCAAAAGAGATGAAGACACCAGCTGAAGTGGCCAAGAGTGGGTCCAAGTCCGCAACCTTTGTTGAAGTTGTGAGGAAGTGCGTACAGCAAAATAAGGAGCTCGAAAATCAGGAACTGTCCGACCTTCTGCGAGTTTTGTTTGAAGTCCTGCGTTCATATGTTCAAGTGATGCAGACTGGCACCCTGAAGAACTTTCTACAGCTCGTTCTTTCCTTTGAGCCCATGATTACCACCTTCGCAGCGACCTTCACCTTCTAATATGGCTAGTCTTCTTCAACCTCGTGCAACAAAAAATCACCGAAAAGTGCCATTTATTATGCAATGGAACTGCGCTGGGATTATAAGTCGACTAGCAGAACTTAAATTATTTCTGAAAGATACGTGCGTTCCAGTATTAGCCCTCTCGGAGGCTGGCCTACCAAGCGGGAGATCTTTAACTGGATATGTCGCCCATAAGAATTGCAGCATAAAGTCATTTCCCGCGGGAAGCGCTGCCCTTTACATACGAAGAGAGATCCCTCATGTGGCTTTGAACGTCACCGATCTTTGCACCGATAGTATTGAGGTAGCGGCTGTGAGGATACGTCTTGGCTTCCGAACTCTTTCTATTGCATCCGTATACGTGTCTCCGCGGAAGAAGGTAGCAATGGACTTATTTCTGCAGCAGCTTTGTGACCGTTGCCCGGCGCCCCGAATTATCTGCGGGGACTTCAACGCCCATCACTCTCTCTGGGGTGACAGGAACACAGATTCCCGCGGACGCAAACTTGTAGAAGTTATCGATAGTTTGGACTTGTGCGTGGCCAATGACGGAAGTCCCACTTTCTTCCGGCTTCCAGCCTCAGCGACATCAATAGACCTAACCTTGCATTCATCTGACGTCCGCGTGAAGTGGTCAACTGCACCTGACCGCATGGGAAGTGATCACTATCCAATTTTTGTGTTTACTGCCGACTTCCATTTGCGCGACTCTAAAATTAGCCATGTTGTTAATTGGGACAAATACAGGGAGCAACTTGCATGTGTTTCTGGTGATGTGATTGACAAAATGATTTCTGGTAAGATGGCTGCTACCACAGCGGTCAAGTTGCCTACTCATTTTCCGACTCCGGATTTAAAACTCAGGAACCTTTGCGCAGCGCGCAGAAGGGCGGAGCGACAACTGATGCGAAAGAAGGACGACAGATCCTTGAAGACGACCTTCAATAGGCTTAACTCTGCCATTCGACGCCATACGAACAAGCTCTGTAGGTCGCAGTGGGCGTCCTTCTGCGCTAGCTTGACGGTTTTCTCACCGATGACGAGGATTTGGCGAGTCATTGGCAGTCTTGCTGGTGATTCTCGTCCTAGTAAACCTTTTGAAGCGCTTGCACTGCGCAAGCAGAAACCTCTCATGTGCTTGGCAGAGGAATTTGCAGATGCATTTGTCAGTGCAAGTTCAGGAATTCCTCCCTGCACTCCACCTGCAACATCTACGTCTGTGATGGACGCCCCGTTTACACTTCGAGAGCTACAGACAGCACTCAGCGGCCTGCGGCGTCGATGTGCACCAGGTCCTGACGGCATCACCAACCAGATGATGCAGAACCTACCTCTGGAACACCGAAAGATGCTTCTAAGCTATCTCAATCGAGTGTGGGAGACTGGCGACGTTCCTCCTTCATAGAAAGTGGCTCGCGTTGTCCCAGTGCTGAAGCCCGGCAAAGAAATGACAGACTTGGCCTCGTATCGTCCTGTATCACTGACGTCGTGCGTGGCTAAGCTTATGGAGAAGCTGGCAAGTAAGCGTTTATCTTGGTGGCTCGAAGATAGAAGGGCTCTGCCAACATGCATGACTGGATTCCGAACAGGTTTAAGCGCGCAAGACAGCGTCTTGGACTTGATAAGCCATATTGAACATCATAGAGCTTTCGGCCTTTCAACACTAGTTATTTTCCTAGACGTATCAAAGGCTTATGATACCATCCTTCAGAGCTCAATACTAAATAGTTTGCAGGCCATGGGCGTACAGGGTTATCTTCTGCGCTTCATTCACTCATTTATCAGTGATCGGAAAATTCAAGTGCGGTTAGGAAGTACCACAAGCACCGAAAGGGTGGTATCGCGAGGTGTACCTCAAGGAAGTGTTCTTTCCCCAACGCTCTTTAACGTTGCAATGGCTGGTCTTCCCGCTCAAGTACAAAAACATTGCAGGCATGTCCATATGTCGATATACGCGTACGACATCTGTCTTTGGTTAACCGGATATCAACACAAGCGTTTAGCTCTGATAGCTCGACAGGCATTACTTTCAGTTCAAAATTACCTTCAAGGTGTGGGGTTGACTCTCTCGGTGGAAAAATCTGGCTTCATAATGTTTCCAGGTAGAGGAAGAAGGTATGCGCGGCTGAAGATAGACCTTAATCAATCTTGTCTTCGACAATTTAAACACAAGCGCTTTTTGGGCGTCATTATCGACTACCGCCTACAGTGGCGACGAGCTGTGGACTCGGTTGTGACATCGATATTTTCGCGCCTCAATGTAATCCGTAGAGTTGCAAGTGAGCAATGGGGAAATCACCCTTCTTCAATGATCAGGTTGCACGATGCACTAGTGACGAGTCGAATAATGTATCAGCTCCCTTTAATTTCCCCATCGATATCACAGCTGGAACGACTTGAGGTTCTGCACAGAAAGGGCCTAAGAAGGGCTCTTGGCGTTCCGAAGACTGCTCCTAACAATGCAGTACTTTATGAATCTCTATCGAGACCTCTTAGCTTAGTCGCTTCACAAAGGTTATTGATGCAAATTGGCCGCCTCAAACAGACGGCAGCTGGCCGAGCCCTTCTACAGCGCCTTCGAAAGAGATCCGAGTCCCGAGCGTACTTGGCCCTTAATACTCTTGGTTACCTGGGTCTTGACGCTAGAGGTCGAATTAAGAGGTCGAAACCACCTTGGTCTTTCGCGAGCCTCGATAGTTCGTTGGCAGTTCCTCACGTTCGTGCTAAGCGGAGTTCTCCTTTGGCAGCAACGCGTTCGCTCGTACTGGAACATCTTGAAACGGAATATGCACGTCATCTTCAAATTTTTACTGATGGCTCTGTGGACAAGGTCAGAGGATCTAGTGCAGCTGCTTTTCACATTCCCTCTTTGAACTTTGATTGGTCCGTTCGCTTCACTGCAGTCGTGTCCTCCACAACGGCCGAAAGCGTTGCCATTGAGGCAGCTCTCAAAAAGCTACGGTTTTGTACGCCTCAACCTGTGGTCATTCTTACAGATTCGAAATCCGCCCTTCAAAGGTTAGAGCACGGATTCCCTACTGATGCCTTATCTCTAAGCTCCCTACGTTCGGTGCAAAATCTCAGTGTCAAAGGCTTCTCCATACGATTCCAATGGGTGCCATCACACATAGGTATCATAGGCAACGAGATGGCGGACAGCCTCGCCCATAGAGCGCTGTCTGGGAATCCTTCGAGAAAAGTGCCTCAAGAAGACGGGAGACTCTTCAGAGAAGCGGTGTCGTGCCACTTCAGTTCTTTGTGGAGCTCACCTCACAAGCCATGTGTGATCAAGGGTCTCCACAGAAACCAAGCAACCTTACTGCTCCGCATTCGCACGGGCTCTGCTCGTACCCCTGCGTGGATGTTTAAGACTGGCCTGGCGTTATCACCATTATGTTCAACGTGTGGTGTGTGTGGTGACATAGAACATTACCTAATGTGCTGTACTGTGTATAACGCGGAAAGGAGGGTGTTATTCGGGTCTCTCAAGAACACAGGACTTCCTCACAGTTCGCTTCAGGACATAGTTTTCCCGCGCGGGAACCGGTTGTGTAGGAAGGAGGTCTCTCGCCTGCTGTTAAATTACCTACAGGACACGGATTTGGCTTCAACATGGTGAACTGAGGAGTGAACATTTGTAATTGGGAGGTCTGTGTCGGATTACGTGATTTAATTATTTTAAGTGTCGCTACGGTGGAGCAATTGCCGGCAGTAACTGCAAGGCTAAACCCACCAGTAGCCTACAACAACTCAACTCAACTCAACTCAACGTGCCTCTTGCACTTACGAGTTGCTGGTGTCAGACATGCCGCGAAATTCTTGCAACAGATCTAGGTGACAGATGTCTCCGCCGACGAGTTGGCTGCAAAGCTTTTGACGAACGCAATATGTGCATGACTACAGGTCCATTGTACAAAAAAAGGAAACCAACGTAATTACCTATACTATAAATAAAAGAAACAGAACAACTTTCACAACTTAAAAAAAACTGAAATGTTCCGTCTACTTCGGCTCAAGGCAACCCTAAGACCTATCAGATATATACTCCTCGTGTGGCAGGAAATACTGTGAGCCTGGGTACCTGAGAGGTGCATTCGCTTCACTACTACTAAAGCAATGAAGCTGGAGTCAAATTTAAAAAAAAGAATGTCGCACTCAAAGATCTCCAGCGGGAGGCTATGTGTAATAACAGAAATTACATACTATACAGCGAGAGCCTTGCCTGTCAGCAGTTCGGTCATGTGTGCTTAGCGCTAGAAAGAGCACCCTCCCACTTTTCGCAGAAAGCATAGCATGTATCAAGCGCCGCTCGCGCGTGTCCCTGTAGGATAACCATGCTAGTGGGTCGCCAACTATAAACACCATAGTGGCATTGGCATAAAGGCCATGTCGCATACCCGGCAGACGCAGAGAGCAGCACAATCTATACGTCGGATAGCACGTTGTGATAGTATTTTCTCTTTACATAATTTTTATCCTAGAGTATCTCGCAAGCTAAGGAACACAAAATCATTCGTGTGTGCACAGAAACAAGCGAGACTACAAGGAAAATGCATCGCAGTATACGGTGACTATAGCACGTCGACGTGAATGTCCGGACTGAAGAGAGAATCTGAATAGGAGTTTCCTGCTTGCTGTCACGGTTGGTCATGGTTCTCAAGACGGCACCTTATTGACACTACCCTGTTGTGAGGCCTTGTTCTGTCATTTTTAATGTTTTGAATACAATGACAAAGTTATTAAAAGTTCAAACAACTGAACGATAAGACATCAATTTCGATATTTTCGCGCTCTTCTTATGTGTCACCGTCAGCAGCATTTCCATTTCGGCCCAGCCATGCAGTACAATAAAGATACAGTATTCTCTTTATAAAAAAAAAAGAGGAGAGAAGCTAAACAGGAAGAGGAAAATTGCAACACATGCATAAAAGAATAGATAAGTAGCAATATCCGTGTGAATTATTAGGCTTTCGATGGCTTACCCCGAAGGCGTGTTGATTGCCACAGGTCCCTCTATAGTTACTTCTGTTTTAATGCGATATGAATATGAAACATTGTTGCCTCCGTATGCCATTCGATCTTATTGTTTTTTTTAATGAACGCAAAAAGAATAGGCATAAGTTAAGTTAAAGGAACAACGAAAAAGAATTTTTGAAAGGAGGCAAAATGAAGCTTGACATTTTCGAGCATTAAGCGAAAAGCTCTTAAGGTTTTTTTGAAACAGAAAACTGTGCGCCTGACACATGGCTATAAAGGAACACGATGGAACTTGACATAAGAAACAAGAGGTGGACGAAACAGAAAGAAAATAGATGTCATAGAGGATGCACAAACCAGGAAACTGAAAGTTTTATTCAGCCATAGGGACAGCACTTAACGATGTAATGCTATAATCGCGAAGTAAATGCTAATTTAATAGCTTGGAATGAGTTATGCATGGTATTTGAGGCACACGCTTAGCACAGTGCCCACACAAATACCTTGGTTATTCCGCTAGCGTCTGCGTGCTCCACACTCAAATGTGAACGTCATGGTGGCGTTCCCGCGGCTACACCGATCATTCAGGAGGGCGGTGCCCCACTCCAGTCTGAATTCCTTTGCTTGTAATTGGCAATGTTTAGCAAGGCTCTTTACAGTGAACAGGACAGACATCATGCTTTCGAAGGTATGTACACAAGCTACGGGCACGCGTCCTCTTCAGCGTCGGCGTGCAAGTCGCCTTGTTCACCTACGCTGCTCGTCGAAATGACGACGTTTGGACGACATAACTAAAGCTTTTTGCAGTGTCCAAACTTTACAATGTGGTGATGCTTGCATGGAGTTATTGCCGGCAAATATTGCTAACGCTAGGTCTACCTGCAGGCAACATAATTTCCCTCCTCCTTCTTTCTTGAGCCTGGACTGCATTTATCGGTTGCGTTGTTTTTCATTGTGAGACAATAAAGCGCCGTTTGGTAGAGTGTGGCATTGTGGTGTTCTTCGGGGATGTTTTTCAAAGAATACATCAGAAAGATGTGGACATCGCTCCAACGCAATTCAATTTCTAGCTTATCGGAATTCTGAATTCTTGTGACCTGATATACAGGTGCCCCACTCTCGTGCAGTAACACTTAAAGGGACACTAAAGGTTACTATTAAGTCAACGTGGACTGTTGAAATACCATCACAGAAACCTCGAAACGCTTGTTTCGTGCCAAGGAGAGACTTATTTTTAGAGAAAATGCGTTCTGAAGCGTCCGCGTACCTCTAGCGCAGTTCAAATCGCCCGCCCTCCGTTCGAGGAGTACTGACATCATGGTCTCATAGTGACGTTGCGCCATCGGTGAGTAGAACGGCGTCCGCAGACAGCGCTACGGCTTTCCTGCGCAAAACGCAAACGCGCGGCCAGAAACAGAGCCAAGACAGAGCCGACAGCAGAGCGAAAGCGGGAGTATGGTGGCTAGCGGAAGGAGAAACGAATTACGTCCCACATTACGTCCCACGGCACATGGAGAGTCCGTTTTCGTTAAACTATAGGCTGCGGCGAGCTCGCAGCGTGGTCGGCGTGGTCTGTGAGAAGTGACGAGCCTTTTCGCACTCGCAACAGGGCATAAAAAAGTTTGAATCGACGCAAAACTCGGCCTAGAAAAGTGCTTCGCCACAGCCAGGGCTCAATACGACCCAAGCTGGCACCACCCAGATGTCGTTTCCCGCACCGCCACCAGGCGCCGCTACTATACCTCAAACTCCAGCGCAAGACGCCCATAAGCTGGTACTTCATTCTATGACGCAAACTTCGACGCTCGTCGCAATGGACCCTGACACCGACAGATTGGCTCGCGATGGTGGGCTCAACTTCAGCGATTTGAGCACCGACGAGCGCGACCTGCTGCTGAGTGCTCGCACTGCCGGCGTCGTTGCGTACTACGACGGCGGCCTCGACACCGGCTCTCCGGAGCGGGAAAGCAACGAGGGCTTCCCACGACATCACATGGACGTGGCATTCTAGCTGCTTGTTCCAAATGAATGTTTCGCGAGCCAGCAGAACCCTCACAGCACGACGCGATAACGAAAGTACTGAAACTCCAAAGCGTGCGCGGCGCAGAGTCGAGCGCAGCAGAGTCGAGCGAAAACGAAACCTTTCGAACACCCATATTACTGAAGCGTAACGTCAAAATGCAATTTTTTCTTAGAATCGAATAGACGTAGACAAGTAGCATTTTTTCCCGTCTTATAATCGAATGAAATGGTATTTTTAATACGAGTAGTTGAGTATTAGTAACACAAATTATGAGGAGTCCTTTCGTCATCGGGCTAGTACCGGAATGTCGCTGGGGGGTCTCAAATCGTGTCATGCATTTACCTCATGTCATGCATTTCTCGGTTACGAAAGCTCTGTTCGCGATTAAATTGACGCCTTAGACGTTCTAGAACATTGCTCTACCACTTTAACTTGAGTTTCTGGTAACCTTTAGTGTCCCTTTAAAGATGTGCAAATGTCACGTGGCTGGACAGAAACGATGCAATGTTGTTTGCCGTTGCTTGGAGATACTGAGATTATATTTTGCAATCGGCCTAATTATATAAATAATTTTAATTATTAATAAATTTCTCAAATATTATAATTAGATTAGAAGTGTCCAGGAGAAAATTGTAGAACATGAAAAAACCCCAATACAACTTTCTGTTCTTCAATACGTGCTACATAAAACTGTTTTTCCGAGCGTGAAAGATGCCAGCGAATACACGCAAAGTGCATTTAGCGGCCAGTCGCGTGGCAATTTTGCTTGTATTAGCGGGCTTCTTTCAAGCTCGGATGGATGGATGGATGCAAAACTTTAATAAGGTCCTGAGGTACGCGACTCAGCGCACTGCGGGCCGCTCCCACGTTGGGACAGTCAGGCCTTGCCCGACCGCCGCATCGTGGGCCCTCTGGACAGCCCATAGTTGCGCCCCGGCATCGGGGCTCTTGATCGCGGAGAGCCACTTGTCCTCGTTGATTTGTTCTGTGCCTCGTAACGAGGGGCAACGCCAGAGCATATGGTCTAGGCTAGCGATGTCATTGCAGTGCCTGCAAGAACTAGTGGCATAGGTGTCGGGATAAATTTTGTGGAATAATGCCGGGTTGGGATATGAGCCTGTTTGCAATAACCTGAGGGTCAATGCCTGCGCTCTATTTAACTTCTTGTGTGGAAGGGGAATGTCTCTCCTGCTGAGATAAAAGTGCTGCGCAATTTCGTTGTATGTGGTCGACTGATCTCTGTTCTCCACCACTGCGGGCCGGCGTTGGAGTTCTCCATGGTCGCGGAAAGCGACCATGGAGAACTCTTTTCTTGCCACTCGCTTTCTTTTTTTTTTGGTAATGCACATTGTGTAATCTGAGTGTCAAAAAATTAAAAAGGTCAGTGCTTCTATCCTTCCCTATAATTCGGCATTTATTTCTGTAAAGGTAAGAACACACACAATATGGTGGCAGTTCGATACGTCACATTTCTTAAGTGTTTTAAAAATTGGGCCACTGAACACTGCAAGTTCTGAGCTCACAGTTAGCAGCTAAAATATTATACATTAAGGTAACATAACGTAAACAATGCCCTGCCTCATATAAACTAAGCAACACAGACGTCAATGCAAAATACAGTTACTACTCCTTATAACCTGAAGCTGTTACTTTTGATGAAAGATCAGGTAAAAGAAAAAAATATATTCAGCGAGCACTTTTCAGGGACCTTAGTGCACATCAAGGGTATTTAAGGCATAAAGAGTGAAATTGGGTCCGTACAGAAACGCATTGAAAACAGAAGTACCCCTAAGCTATTGTACGTTCAATTAAAAAAGGAGAACAAACGGATATGCATTGCGAATCAATTCATAAGTGATAACTATTTTGCGTACACACATGAATATAGGTGGAAGAAAATGAATACGCGAAATATATAAATGCTCAGAAGCACCGCTGCAAAGCCGCCGCTCAGCGAGCTGCACCCCCTCAACGGGTTGTCCCCGAGGCGATGCCCCCCTCCCCCTAATGGTGCCACTGTGCTTAGCGAAATTTGTTTCAGTGCTTTCTACCCTTGCGTTCGTGCTTTTCGCCTTGTAATAAAGACGGAAGGTATTGTTGGAGTACAGTTGGCTACAGCTTAAAGCTAAAACGAGGTCTTCAGTTCTACACCAGTCGCAGTGCCTACATTTCTTCAGACTTCTATGTTTCATTTTATTGAATTCATCTTGACCCACTGAACGTTTCTATTGGCGGACGAGACATCCCTGAAAAGCCTTGCCATGGATTGTGGCATTGCAAAGTGATAGCCAATGAGTTTCATTCTTTCTGTGATTACATATTGTTGATGATCATTTATTGATGCGGAGATCTTGCTTTGGTGAGATACAACCCTGGTTTGAAGCGCCATATCAGCATTTTTTTAAAGATGATGCTTAGGTAATGACGTCTGTAATTGACGGCGGATGCTCCTCTTCGCACAGAGATGCCCAAATAATGAAGGCCACACACGTGAAAAGGAAAACACTCATCAAATTGCACTCAAACTGAAAGTATAAGCAAAACAGTCAGTCTTGAAGTCACATGAAGTAGAAAAAGAAACAGAAATAAGAAGAGAACATAAAAAACACGAAGTCCCATCACATGCCTACACTAAAGTCAGGACACATAAAAAAACGCAGAATAAGTTTACAGAAAAACACTTGCATCATCCAGTAACAGAATGCACCAAAGTCGTGCCAAATTAAACACATACTAAAAGCTTGTCATAAACAAATACTATACACAACACTTCCCGGGAATGTCACTCTCTTCCTGCAGTTGCTTGTTCTAAAGGAATTCATACAATGAGAGCAATGGGCTGCCTTCCCTTTAAGCGCAAATTTTAACTTCATTAAACGTAAACGCAAACGTAACTTCATTAAAGTCATTAAAACTTTCCTTGCTGAGCAACTTTAGTTATCTCATATTCTGCGCACACATTTTTTTCCCTTAACGAAATGTTCGCTTAAGATGGTTCAAAATGATATTAATATCGGGAGTGTCATCGCCTTACTGCTTTCACAACAGAATTTAGATACAAGTGAGATGGTGCATATTTCTGAACAGAAGATTGCCAGAAGCAGCAAGAACTATATTTCACTTTTAAACAAAATACATCAACCTCAAACAAATTGTCATATTTCTTCGTGGAAGTCTCAAGCCGCGACAGCTGGCCTTTCTTAGACACGCACGAGCGCTCTTTTGGTATAAACAGACTTTTCGCATTTTGAGAGCTGTCCGTGCCTTACGCTGCGTTATCGCATGCATGAACTTCGCCGTAGTGTCGACAACGTATTACAAAAGATAAAGCTCTTGAGTTTAGCTTGCCGCTTATTATGGTCCTTTTTTTTTGCTTCTCAGATGAACATACGTTATATATAGCAGGCTCTGGCGGAAATACGAGTCATCGATGTTACAGAACGCGCTCTGTCTTTTATAAATTCTCCACTTATTGATGGAACGCAAACAACGAATGCTTCGGTGACCTAAATAAATATTTCAGCGGAGCGTGAAACCCTACTCTGTGCTTAGCGTAGAAGCATAGGAGAAGCAGTGGAGAGGCGCCGCATGCGCTGTGGAGCTACATAGAATCGCTGCAACGTATTTTCTAGGCTTTCGCGCAGGGCTAAAACTCTATACGTTGTCTCGTCCTTGAGATCACAAAACTAACATAACCGGAACGTTCTGTCTCGCATTTCCTTTACATTAGAGGTGGAGCGAACACACGCCTGGCTCCACACGCTATGTCATCAAGTGGCTACAAGAGAAGGAGAAAGATGATAAAAGAATTTCCGCTGTAGGGGTCGTTAATTTGTAGCTGTGAGTAGTGTGCTTCTCAGGATGGGCGGCAGTGTGGACCGGCCAGTTCCAATGTGCGCCGGACGCGTCAGCAAACCACGTACATTAGCTGCCACAAGGTGGCTGCGCTATTATCCCCCCTCGGGGACAGTGTTCCCTGGCGTGCGCGCTTTTAATGCGTAACCGTTCTAAGGACTGCTTCCATAGAAAATCTGTCCACCGGCCTGTCCGTCTATGTACATGCGCATAATGTGCACCGTGGGTATTACATGGGTACTATAGGGGCATATTTGAAAATGCCTCATGTCTATAGTGAGGTTTTTGCTTAAGGCTATGTACAGCATTTTTTACAGCAATTATAATATTTGAGAAGTTGAATAATTAGTTAAGATTATTATCTAAGTACTCGGAATGAAAAGAAAAATTATTTGAGTATCTCCAAGCGACGGCAAACAACATTACCTTGTTCTGTCCAGCTACACAGCATTCGCATATTTTTAAACTCTGTCTAAGGTTTTCTAGAACATCTTATCTACAGTGAGTACTGGACAGGTATAAAAAGTAATTCTGGTTAACAAAATACTTATAAGATTATTTACGATGTGATTAATTAAGCCTAAGCAAGATTTTTGCAGACTAATTAAAGGTTAGCAGCTCTAATGAAGATTAATCACGATGAAACAACTTCAGCATAATGACTTCAGCATTCAGAGTAATTAAATAGTGATGCTGATTAAAATTAATTTTCGGTGTAGTAATTACCCTTATCAAGGTCATTCAAGGGTATATTATTTAGCATAATGACGAATAATTGAAGGCACATAAGATAATTTAGTCTATATTCGACTGTTTCCCCTCACGTTGATTAAAGCGAATCAGTAATTATTAATGATAATAAAGGGGACGCAAGCCTAATTAACGTTACCTAAGATGCATTACTTAAGTCCAATCAAGATTAATAAGGGCAATCAGAATTCATACCCCATTACTTCACCCTAATTCAGAACAATTAGGGTTACATTAATTTTCCTGAATAATATGAATTCCGATTTATTATGTTCACCAATTAGGTAATTGCAACAGTCATTGAAATATTTGGAGCACGCTGCGTCGTCCTCGACACAGTGAGCCATCGTGTGCGTAACTCGACGACCCAGTCTGTCATTGGTTGCATTAGTAAAGATTAGCGACTAGAAATTCATGCTTACGTACTAAATTTATGCAGCTTATACTTACGTACTATCTTGCTACCCCCACTAAGAAGTTCGTGCAGTAATTTTTGAGACACTATGCCGCTCACCCTTTGAATTCTTTCTTTCTTTTATTTATTTTGCTCTTTCTCCCTTCCTTTGTCTCTTTTCCGTAACCCAGGCCAGACTGGCATCACATTTCATAATAAAGAGATCTCTATTCATTCCTCTATATTTCACGCCTTCTTTATTGAATGTGACTGAACAACTTCTTGGCGCGCACGTCTAGACCTTCATTTCTTGCGCTCTTTTTTTCGTCGTTGTTGTTTGTTCGCGTTCGAGAACGCTTCGTAGCTCCAGACTTCCCACCACTCGCCAGACTCATAGAGCGTTCCGTAGCGCGCTGACTCACGCTACAGCGGCAGCGCCTGCGAACGCTCGCACCATATGGTGCTCGCTCGCTTCGGTGCTTCGGTTGTGAATAAACCCGCTATAAAGCAGTATGGCTCGCGCCGCTCGAGAGGAGCTCCAGTGACGCCTCGCTGAACCTTCTCCTATAGCCGCCCCCCTTTTCTGCGCGTCTTAAGCAGCCACGCGGTTTACGGCTGACTCTCCCAATAGCCACGCAGTCGGAATCTGTGGCGGAAGCGTAGTCGCTAACACGTAGGCGAAGCTCGAGTAAGGATTTGAAGAAATCATTCGACCGAAAACTGATTTTAATCCGCTTCCCTATTTCTAATTGACTCTGTGTGTAGCCTGCCAAAAGAAGAAACACACACACACACACACACACACACACACACACACACACACACACACGCACACGCACACGCACACGCACACACACACACACACAAACACACACACACACAAACACACACACACACACACACACACGCACACGCACACACACACACACACACACATTTTGCCGACAGTTATTTTCTAGTTTTCTTTCATTTCGTCAATTTATGCCTTGTCCCCAGAAAACAATGCGCCCGACATTCAGTTGCACCTAAACGGGAAGTGTGCTGAGGACAAGAATAAGGCGACTTTTTGCTGTCGTATCTCTGTGTCTGCATTATTTTATGTGTGTATCTTGCTCGTCTGTGTACCTGCTCATCGCGATCTGCCTCACGGCCTCGCGTATGTGTTCGGAACTCCGCATACGCGTATATGTAGGACTCAGTTTGATATAAATTGCCACTGCCTCTTATCTCTATATCTTTGTGTGTGTAGCGGACTGTATGCTCCAGGTTTCTTTACCTTAAGACGTCTTTTACTTACGACATTTTTTCCCCCTTATTGTTACTACTATGCGAAAAGAAGTAGTTGTCACAATTACAGGATGACTACATCTCTTTCCTTTAGGTTGGTTTCAATAAAAAGATGCATAAATGCAACATATTTCTCTATTGATTTTTCTTGTGTGGGGAGGGACACATTTATTAGGTTATATCTGGCTTCGTGCTCAATCTCCTTTACAATTCAAATCTTACCTCGCCACCATCTCATGAAAGCCTGTAATAGAATGCATGTCACCGCAAGCAGACATTTTACCCGTGCTATGAAATTGCAGCTAATCCATGGGTTCTGCAGTGCCACATTTTCTTTTCTTATCACTGAAGTCGAGAACTTGCGCGATAGCATAGGAGGTTCGACGGGGGGATGATGGTGATGAATATTAGTTCATTCTACGTTGAAAAGGGGCGGTAACATGTTACACCACACTACCGAGAGCAGCGCGCGCCGTTTATGGAACAATTTCGAATAGCGGAACGTGCTTCTGTTTGGCGAGATCGAAGCGGGAAGCCTCCGAGATCGCGCCAACTTTCTCACAGATCTCATGCGTTTGGATTATTATGCGTTTAGTAAGGAAGATAATATCTATATCTGCCTACCTTCTGAAGAGTAGGCAGGCGTTGTGCCCTTTCCGGTGGCAGTTGCCAGCCTGCTCCTCGCTTTCCCTTTCCTGTTAATCGTACATATGTGTTCAAAACATATAATAATAATAATTATATTGATATCTACACTACTTAGGACATATCATGAAATATGACTCCCTTTAATCGCGACTTTTACACGGTAATTAAAATAAGTTTTCAAAGATGCTTCAAGCCTTTATCTGGGAAGGGAACCGACCTAAGTGGACGGCATTCCTGTGTAGCGAGCTCGTGGTCACATGGGCTGTCACAACTCCTCCCGTTACATTCAAGTGAATTGCAAGGTTCTACGCACTAACGGTCACAATCTGTGGACCGAGGACGCTGAGCTGAAAGCTAAGCAATATTTCTTTTCACACCTGGGACTCCCTAACCTACCTGCATGCCCCTGGCACGGCGACACACGCCCTACACTCTCTCACATCTCGTGGGGGTGCAGGGGCAAACCTCAACACTTAAAGACGCCTAGCACGTCATTTGAGCAGTGGGAGGTACAGCTTACCAGCGATACCCTGGCGGGACAAGAAGCTCTCGTTCAGCAAGTACGTCGAGCAGCTGTGGCCAGAGGAGTCCTGGAATGAGGACACCACCCACTCGACCTCAAGAGCAACGACCTCGATGGTCCAAATAAATGCTTTCTCTCTCTCTCTAACCTACTTGCAAAACTCGCTTTTAGATTTTGCTACGATTGGAACGTGGCCGCTGAAGCCGGGTATCCTGCCTTTGATCTCGTGAAGAACTGCGGCAAGTCGTAGCTACTAAGACACCAACGTCGGTTCTCTCTTGTTGTCGGTTTACAAAGAAAGAAAGGGGTGTGTGCATTTCGAAGCTCACTATGGCTAAGGCACGTAGGGCAAAAAAGAACGCCTTCATAATGGGACAGTTCCAGCTTGAAAGCTCTTTTTTTTCCTGCGCCGCACCAGACATTCGACCTCTTGTGCTCTCATTGAGCCAAATAAAACGGTTCCGCGATTTCCAACGTTTCTTTTTTTTTTCTTGTCTTGATCATCAGTGCCTTTCTCACCATGTCATACTTAACGAGCAAGCAGTTTCCTTGAGAACAAAAAAATGACGACTGCTACGAGCTTCTAACCGCAACTGTTTCTCCAGCGGTTATGGCATTCTCGTGCTGAGCCCGAGATTGCAGGTTCGAGTCCACTCCGCTGCATCCACATTTTTGTGGAGGTTACTCCATCGCTTGTGCACTTATATAGATACAATCCGACGCCTTCACAGCGAAGCGGTCAGGACTTCTAAAGTCCTTCCTTAAACAGGCCACTTCACTGTAAAGGTTATACCACGCATGATCGAGCAGGCTAAGAACGTTCAACAAAAGAAAAACGTAATTTAACATGAATTGAAGAGACTTTGTGAAATAAGTCACGCTTTGTTTTCTTGCGTACACTTCGAGGGGTGAATTGTGCTACTGCTGCCAATCCTACTGCGCCAAGATTCACAGCAAGCTCTGCGGCGAAACGCAGAAGCTACGCCCAGTAAAGCTGCACATCGTCGAATGCTGCTGTCGGCTCGCTTGCCGTCACAATTCTTTATTCGTTTGCAGAATTTTCATCGCTGTGGTCTTCGTTGACATTCGCGTCCTTTCCATTCAGAATGTCTTGGGAGACGTCGTTGGTCGTCTGTTACGATTACATCATCCCGTCGTCATCAACGGTGGCGTATTCGCCAGCCCTCACACCCGCTGATGCGTTACAACAAGCAGGGTACTAGTTGCGCGACTCTTGAGCCAGTGCAGCAGGGTCTACTTCCTACAGTGGCATGCCTGTCAAGTGCGGCGCTGCAGCTGCCATAAGCTCTAGCGCTCATCGCATCTTGGGGATGCGAGTCCGCGGAGGGCAGAGTCTGCAGCACTACATGGCGTTCGTCCTAAAGCAAAAAATCTTCCGTCGAGAACACCTAAATTTCTTCAATGGAGGCAAATTCATTGTAGTGGTCTTTGCGGTAGAGTTGTTTACAATAAATAGGAAAAATAGCACTTCGGCAGAACGTAGTGAATCCTCGTTACACAGGTAATTTGGCTGTAGAAGCGTTCATTTTAGACGCGTGGCCGCAATTAATCTAGAATCGTCCCCTAGAACATATCTCATTGCCCGGGTGTTGCTTTGGGAAGTTAAAAGCTATAAATCAATAAATACGTCGATAAAATACGCTATAGTCTATAAAAGATGTTCCTTCTTTTAAGAACATTTCTCCTAGATATATAGCATTCGTTGGCAGTTCATTTTTTGAATACGGAGAAGTCTGTTGCAGTGATATATTTTTTTTAAATATAGCATTCAGAGTAATGAGTTTTTTGTTGTTTGTAAAGTACAAAATATATTTGAGGCTGCCATGAGCCTGCTTCCATTAACAAAATGAAGTGCGGGGAAAATATTGCGCATCAGTCCGCAAGAGATATGTGACAACACCGTTATCAAAGAGCAGATAGAAGCTTGCGCATACGTGGAGATAGAGGCACGTGTATGCGTATGAACGCAACCATTGGACGACGATGGTGATGCATGACTTTTCATTGGGAGTGCCCTTAGAGAAACTAGCTGGACTACCTTGTTCTCCCACCGTGTCTTTCGCTCACCTTCTCCGCCATATTGTCCTGTTCTCTAAGCTTATCGCGAAACAACAGAGCAAAACTAAATTTACGCGGTTGGGTTAAAGGAACCGGCAGCATTCTTACGCGGGTCAGCTTTCCTTCTCGACAAAGTGTTTGATATTTTATTACTACGAATAAACATTACATGAATTCAGAAAAGGTCACACCTGCATCCATTGCATGATAGGAAAAGATCCTTAGCCCTTTTGGAATGAAATCAATATGGGGTCGGAGTCCATTGAAGACGGTTGCCCAGTTGGAAGTAGTTTAGTTCAACACGAGACGTCAACGGAAATGAAATGAAAAAAAAAGATGTCCAGCAATTATGGTAGCTCTCGCTGCGTAGTAACACTCACTTAAAATGGCTATATCATAAACGTTGGTGCCAGGAAGCTATTCTTTCATTCCACTCTAGGTGGTTATTATATGAACGCTCATCGTCTAGAATAACGACCGTCTTGAGTAATAGGCTTAGGCTTAGCGAGCATAAATGTCTCCTAGAATGAACAAAAACAGCATACATTGCAAATTTAGTTCATTACAGCAGCCAATGATTGCTCAAGCACTCACCATAATCCCCCTTGTCTATCCCGCTCTGCAAGCGCAGTGTTTTAAAAGTAATTCTGGCGCAAGGTGACCTTTGGAATTCCATGCCATGGTGGCACGTGTGTCATATATGTAGACTATAGCTGTGCTAGCTGCAGTAAGTAACTGATGGGTACTGCATATCTGAGGTGGATTGTAAAAGTTGTACGAGGTGGCCATCATATCCAGCGGAATTTAGCTGCGTGGTTTTAAGCCCCCAAGTGATTTTCCAATTCGTCTCATTTTTTGGCTGACACCATTCAGTAATTATAGGCACGCGGTTCCTTATACAATTAAAGGTCATCTCGAAAATAGGCTGCATCCCTTACACGGCGAGAGCATTATGACGGACGGCGTCAAAAACAAAAGTATCTTACCAGCCGACGTTGACACACACGAAAGAGCACCCAGACAGGACTCTCGGACCGACAGCACCAAGCTCTTGTGCACTCTATAAATGATAACGTGAACACAGCGGAGTCTATGCGATCCCAAGAAGTACACGCATCACTAGTATGGCTGACTATACCCCCCCTCCCCCCTCTTATGTTTATTTGTCTATACGGCTGCCAAAGGGCCGGATCTTTGCTCTCACATGAAGAAAAGTTACTTCGATATGAAGTAAAAAATACATTCAGCCTTAGTATAAAAGGCAAATCGGAACGTTGACAGCAGGCTGCACGCTATGGAAAATTTTAAAATAAAGAAAAATAGCTTCGACAATCAGCTGTCTTTGAGTAGTCCACACAGAGAATGACGTGCAGCTGAATTCACAAGCTTTTCACTCGACGCGATCTTCACTATGGGCCAGCCGTCTTCATTATTATTATGAAAAGCGTGAGGATTGGCTGGCAGTCGCCATTATGACCAGTTTGAACTAAAGAACATTTTTGTCAATACGAGCCCTTATGCGACGAATCGAGGCGCACTCGTTCCCTGAAATTCCGCAGGCCAAGCGCTCCAGAATATTGGACAACACAGCAGCGCAGGACGTGTTGGTTGTAATTACGGAAGGTCGAGTTTAGGTACACATGCTATGTTACAGAACTCTATGCTCACGGCTACAGGCGATTGAGCGTGGGGAGCATGCAACACTTTTCGAGCCAAATGAAGTCACGAGGAACTAACGGACGTGTGAATGTCACATCAACAAGGGTGTTATTGACAGAATATTAAGGAAAGGTCACGCAAGTTGCACAAAATAAGAATACCACATGAAGAGCACAGCAGCAGGACAGCTGGCGAACATTGTTGGCATAAATTTTGGAGAATGGGGCTGGTGCTGTCACAATTGGCACCGAGGAAGTAACGCACAAAGTCAGATAACAATAACACGTCACCGAACTAACATTTTCAGCCCGAAGAATATTGATGACGGCGAAAAATTAAGTCATATGAAGAGTGTAAAAGAAAATTGAACATCGAAAGTAAAAGAAGCTACGCTGAATTTCATGTGTCACGACAAGGAGAAACTTATTTGCACAAAGACAGAGCGCGTTGTGGTGTCTGCGTCTCCATCCATTTTGTCCTTGTTTGCTCGGGCTAAAAAGCTATCAAACTTGGTTCCCGCTGTTGACTCATTACTGTCCAACTTCCGCTTTTATTTAGAAGAAATGTTCGCGGCGCTCTTCGATGGTTTTTTTTTTTGCTTTTAATTCTGAATTAAATATTTCCTCCTGCTCCCCTTCTTCATCGCCGCCACATGGCGTTCCGTTTCGCGATTACGAGCCAGCATGCACTGGTGTCCTAGACCACGCTTCGCTGCTTGTTAAAAACGTTCTTGCTCCGCTCGAGGTTCCTCGCATGCCTCTGTCTATTCCGCATTCAGTGCACACTTCGATGCCATATTGCTTGTGCTCGATCTACTGTGCGCGTTCGATGCATGCTTCCCCTGTTTGGTGCAGCGTGCTGTATCTTTTCTCCATGCCACGGTGCTACGTGTGGGACCAATTCGCAGTGCACCTCCGAGACCAGACCATTATACCAGACAGCTACCAGCTACCACGTGGGAGGTAAGAGAGAGAAAACTTTTTCTGTGATCAATTGAGCGAGGTAAGGCAGTTAAAGCCCTAGGTCACGCGGCTCGCTGACGGTATGTTCCAGCGCTGCGCTGAAGAAATTCGTCAAGTACCGGCCGTTGGTCTTCTGGACTCGCCGCTTGCGTCATTCACTCAGCCGTGGCGTTTGAGGGCGAGTTAATTGGTGGATGAGAAAGCAGTTGGCGCGGTCCCCGCAATATTGTCAGTGCGAGAACTCCTCTGCGAGAAGACAACAACGGAGGGGAAAAGTCAAAAAAGAAAATTGTTTTCAAAGCGATACCGTGTTGAATCAAGCCCACCAGTCGATCACCACCACCACATTACCAATTGAAACAGTTCCAGCGTTTAGCAGCTGTGATCTGGGGGGTGGAGAGGAAAGGGCAAGAAAAAAAGCTTCGCTTTAATTTCAGCTCCACTCACCGCTAATTGCGACTTTTGACTGCCTCAATTTGAATGTTTAATGCCTCATATCAACGCACATGTAGGCGTCCAAGCATGTGAATTTCGTTCACAATGTACGCACAATTGGATTAGGCCGCTGCGTCAGCACACAGTTGAGAAAGAGGACATGGTGCTCTTTGTTTTTGCAGCGATACAGCATGAAAAAGGTGGATTGCCGTTAAGGAGTACGCTCATTCACTATAGCGTCCTTTTCTAAGCACCGCAGCTCTTCTATAATTTTGGAGCCGATTCGAAGCATCAAGCGCTTTCACTATTTTGTGAATGCGCTATACACCGCAGTAGAGATAAGTGGCATTGCCAAGCAGTTAAAAAGCATTTGCGCATCCTTTTTATTTGTTATCTGTTATAAGTCGCCTCACGCCCTTCATTTGTCGTACCTTGACGCACATTCCGTTGGCAGGAACCTTTTCCCAGGCCTATGCTGCGAAGCAGATCGCATAACACGAGTTTGCTGTGCGAGCTACACGTTGCGCTGGGTGGCTCAGCCTTGTAGAGGAAGCGAGAGGGCAGGGTGGGCTTCTAGAAAGCGGCTGGCAGCTAGCCGCTGCGCCCGAGTGCAAACACATATCATGCCATCCATTTCTAGACGCCGACAACGCAAGGGTGTCGAGTGAAACTCATTACGAGAACATTAGGGTTGTAATTACCCTGGCCATGCACCGAGACCGATGATGTGTTCCAAGCTTGTATACTAGCGTGATGCTAGCCACCGTAAAGAAAGAAAAAAATTAAAGAAATAATTGACACTTCGCAAAAATTTACGAAAAGGGAGCGTTTCTTTTTTTCTTTATCGTGTTGGTCATTAATTGCACCTTGCAGAACGTGGATGAAAGATCATCCACGTTCTGCTCACACACACACTGTGGTATCGGAACCATGCAGCGTTCAGAAAGTTGCAGCTATAATTAACCACTCACGAGATCCAAGTGCCTCGGAAGCAGCCCAACCTGTTCTCAACAATGAACTCACCATCCCCTTCTTACCCAGATGGTAACGATCAAGATGGGAGGTCGTAACAGTGGGTTATAAATGAAACTTGCACAACTCCGGCAGACAGCCCTGCAAGAAAATATCCTTGTCACATAAGTGTATTAAGGAGAGTGAGCTCTTATACGCTGTCTTATACTGTTTTGGCGCTGTGGACCCTTATAGCTCACTTATTCGGTTCACTAGCCACGTTTACTGTGCAAGAGGAACCTTCTAGAACGCGGAATGGTGTTATTTTGAATGTGCAAATTTCTTCCTCACCGCTCCACTCATACCTAAGCCTGATTTGAACTACATAGCCCGCGTGACACCTCCAGCTTGGCTATATTGACGGCCGCTAAACTGCAAGCTGCTAGTCCAAGCAGCTTCGCTCAAATCGTCATTGCTGCAGCCGCTGAGTGAAATTTACGTGATTCAGCGCCAATGATGCAATATTACTGGCGAAGCAGGTTTACGTCGAGTCGGCGGTTATTTGGATATCCATACGCTCGTGCGTAACGGCTAAGTTTAGCAGTTGTAAAATGCTTACTGATATTTCAATGACCTGTTTCTGGAGGAGGTCTTTACACTGTTTTCATGTGCTGGGACAACATTTAGATGCTTATAGCTGAGTTTCTTGCATCGAAAACTGTACTTTCAATGTCACCAACTGCTGCCATAGTCAAAGTATCGTGCCAACAGACAGCTGATGATTGGCCAAGAGCGCCAAAGTTGTAAGCGCAGCTGTTGCCTTTGTTGTATATGTAGAGGACAATCCAGCAGCACGTGGACTATGTCCTCATCCGCCACTTCATACCAGCAGGACGCGGAGCTTGCACGAAGGATTTTATAATTGAAGTGCTTTGCATATGTCACACAAAGGCAAAAGCGGTGAAACAACGTTGCCGCACTTCGCGGTGCCTTCGTATATAGACCAAATTTCAGCCCAGAAGTCCACGACATGCAAAACTGTTCTTTCGGATTCATCATGGAACCGTGCCGCATGTGATGCTCTTACTAAAAGTTCTTGTAAGATGATTCCAAGTTCGTTGCCCAACAGGGGAAAGGTGTATTCATTCGCATCTTCAGGTGCACGTTTTGACAAGTCGTCCGCTCGTTCCCTACCAACAGTTCCGGGAACCCGCCGACAACCAATTCCCGCAACTCGTGTCAGTTCAACAATTTTCACAATTATTTTACTGCGTCACACACACACACATGCACAATAAAAAAAAAGTCATCCAAATCGCTCACTGTAAACTACACAACACAGCAGAAGCCCGTTTTGTGCCGTTATACGTTAACAATAGACACTATAACGCGTAAGTGAATGGCCTTCTTTTTTCTTTTTTCAGACCATTGTTTTTTCCTGCGCTAGTGAGTTCTCTCATGGGCTAGTTATACGTTAGGTTGTTCTCTTCACATTTTCTTTTTGTTTTAAGAGCTTGCTGTTTCTCACAGGGCTGTAATGGTGTGAGTTATACATTGATTTACCATTGCTCACCTTTAAGGGGGTAAATTATTTTACAAAGTAGTTTGGCTAAAATGTGTGTCATCAAGCTACTCCATCGCATGTCTTGTGGAATCAACTCGCTATCACCATAAAAACGTTTTTTTTTTATTTCAAGGAGTCTCCGTTAACACAATTCAGAAATTGCTAATTAAATCTACATTACCTGGCTGGAGCAGCCACTGTGTTATATAAATAATGTGAATAAAAGGTTAAGGTTCACTGACGCGACCTTTCCGGTTTTCTTGTGAAAAATAAACGAAGTAATCTGAGCAACAAGCAGTCAACGCGAAGTGAGGCTTCAAAGGTTTCCTATTCGCAATAATGTAAGAAAAAAATAGGGGAGGCTTAAGCGGGTGTTAAATTGGAGCCTGAAAGACTGCATGCCTGCACGACTGTCATGAATTAGTTAAAAGCAGCAGGGCGCACGACCAAGAGCCACGCAAAACTTCCTCTTTTCGAAGCTGGAGTAAATCGAGGCGCGGAATATAGACGGTGCATAATGGCGCCGCTGACGAGCTCGGGGATTTAGAGATTACACGCTCTCAGATAAGTAAGTAAGCTCTTCCGGGACCATGTGTTGATAGTGAAGCGTGGAACCTGCAATGCCTCTAGTGGAGAAAAGACAAAGCACGTGGGTGTGGTGGAAACGCGGTGCCCGCTCGTGCGCCATGCTTAAGAAGTCATCACTACTTGATAGCGCTATATATTGGACGCCAACATCACCAGGACGTGAACGTCCTTCACTCACTCACTCTCACTTCCCTCACTCCAGCGAGGGTGATAGTGAGTGAAGAAAAAAAACAAGCTTTCTGTTCAAGAAGAGAAAAAAATCAGATTAGTGAGCAAAGCGCACTAGAAATAAAATAGGTATTTATTTATTTATTTATTTATTTATTTAGTACATACTGCAGACCTTTCGGTCCAAGCAGAGGGGCAATAGAACGTATACAAACAAAAGAGAACAAATTAAGAACAAACAAATACAGATTTATACAAATTTTAGTCACACTGTGTCTGTAAATTGTCGTTCCAGTCTGATACTGTTCTGGGAAAAAAAGAAAATTTAAACGTGTTAGTTCGAGCATAATAGGGTGTTAGTGAATCCGGATGATGCTGTCTTGTTTGCCGTGTTAGTGCAGGCGTTATATAAGTCGATGGTTTAATTTCAAGCCTGTTGTTGAGAAGAAGGGAAAGGAATTCAAGTCTTAGCAGCTTTCGGCGCGATTCAAGAGTGGGTATGGAGTTTGCTGTCATAATTTTGGAGGGAGAGTCCAGTCTTGCGAATTTATTAAATATAAACCTGACTGCCTTTCTTTGTATTTTTTCAAGACGCACGATATTTGATTTAGTATAAGGATCCCATGATATACATGCATACTCTAACTTTGGTCTAATAAATGTAAAATAACACAGTAATTTCACGTTAGGAGGGGCATTTTTCAGTTTGTGTCTTAGGAAACAGAGTTTGCGGAAAGCAGAAGAACAAATATCATTAATGTGCATGTTCCATGACAATGTGGAAGTCAAAGTAACACCTAAGTATTTGTAATTGTGAGTTTCACGCAGAGCTGAAGAACCTAGCGTATAAGAAAAAGTTAGTGGGCTTTTTTTTACGAGTAACACGAAGAAATACGGATTTATCAGCGTTAATAACCATACCCCATTCATTACACCACTTTAATATGTTATTTAAATTCTTTTCGAGGACAGTCTGATCATTCTGACAAGTTATGTCACTGTACAAAATACAATCATCGGCAAACAGTCTAATTTGCACACCAGGAGTTATGGTTTTAACAATGTCATTTATATAAATTAAAAACAGTAAAGGCCCCAAGACACTACCTTGGGGCACCCCTGATGTGACTGGGAGAGTGGCCGAGCTATGTTCACGTATTGTAACGTACTGAGTGCGTTTGCTCAGGTAAGCAATAATCCAGTTTATGAAAATGTCAGGTATGCCAATAATTCTAAGTTTGTATATTAATTTGTCGTGCGGAACCTTATCGAAGGCTTTTCTGAAATCTAAAAATATTACATCTATTTGGCCATTATTGTCTAGAGATAAAGCACATGAATGAATCACTGATACCAATTGCGTTACAGTCGAATAACCCTTTCTGAAGCCATGCTGAAACTCCGTGAGCACATTGTTTTCAGCTAAGAATTCTTTTATATAGTTTGCCACGATGTGCTCCAAGAGCTTGCAGCATTGTGATGTCAGAGAAATGGGACGATAATTCTGTAATCTTAGTCGATCTCCTTTTTTAAATATTGGAACAACTCGGGCCACTCTCCATTCATCGGGCAGTTGTGCCGACAGCACAGACGCTGAAAAAATTCGTACAAGAAAGCTGGCAATAAGTTCAGGATAACGTTTTAGAAAGATGTTAGGGATTTCGTCAGGGCCACAAGAAGCTTTGGTTTTTAGGTTTACCAACATGTTCACAATTCCAGCATAAGAAATAGAATCCACGTGGAATACCTGTTTCACAGGAAGCATAGTAATGCAATCATCTGACACTGCAAATACACTTTGAAAATACTCATTAAAATGTTGTGCTATGTCTTTGTCATGATGTCGCAGCCGAAATTAACGGGAAAAAATTGTGTCCTATAGAAAACAAAATGCGCACTACGCACAATCAGACGTCAGTTAAAGTGACAGATGGCAAACAAAGAATGCGCACAGTTCCAAGGGAAGGCAGGTGTTCAGGTAGTGTGAATATATGAGAAATTGTATAGCGTTCTATATTGTGGGTGCGCCTACAGGCGTATTGCGCAGCGCTCGGAGAGCGATTATAGCGCCTGGTTTTGCTGTGCCCACAGGGTTCAACGTGATTTGCATGGCGTGTGGGCTCCTTTCTCACGACAATATAAGCCTATAGAGAAAGCCGAATGTTGGACAGGGGACTTATGTGCCAATTTCAACAACCGAGGGGTAACCGGGGGTAGCTTGGTTTTGAACACACGTCTTCTCGCAGTATGGGTGGACACCCAACCACGAGCTCATGGCCTATACCGCAGCCAATGGCGTAGGCGGCTTTTTTCTGGAGCGACTTAAGTCAAGTAGTGGGTAATGATGATATCGTGACTTGATTATGATGCGCAAAAAAATTACAAATAACCCGAGAGGTTACGAGTGGATAACGCCAATGTTTAGGCGTTAGCTGCGGTGAGAGACAGGAATACTTTGCATAAATATTCAATTTTGTCGCTTTTATTTATTGTAACGTAGCGATGACGACCTTATCATCCCTAAAGTGAGTATCAAGAGGAAACGTGGGGAAGGCGGGAGATGAAAATTCAAGATGATGATGCTCATCGCACTAAATTGAGTACTTAGAATGTCTCGTGTTTAATCGCTGTTTTGGGAGACCAGGTCGATGCACGTTTCTCTAGATGTGGTGACGGATCCCGGCAGGGTGGCGAGTTCCATCATTAATGGTTGTTGAATATCGTTAAAGAACTAAGCGTTGTTTGCTGGAATATTGGCTCCGGAGAGAAGCACTGGGCAAGACTTGCATGGCAGCAATTTATTGGTAAGGTAGGTGAAATCCGCGAGATAGGGCATCACGACGTCCAGTTGACTGTCGATTTGAATTGTGCACACGTCACCCACGTTAGTAGAGGTGCCCTCGAAGAGATCCAACCAGCCTAGAGTTTCCGCTCCTCGCCCGTGGTGCACGGAGGGCAATGCCATCTAGTGGTGCTCAAGGAAACCTAGATTCGCTTCACCATGAACAAGTTGTCCTCTCTCATTGATAAAAACACAAGCTTTAACCAATGCAAGCCCCTTTTGGCGTGCTGACACGGTAGCGTCTGGGGAGCTGCCATTATGTGCGCCTGCGAATTCTGCTGCCAACGGGGATAAGACAATACTGCATCTCACAAGGCGTTTGCAGTGCTATCGAAGCTACAGGGCGCTGAGCCAATAGGAAGGCGCCTCTCGAGATGGGTTCATCCACCCTGCGCGCTCTATTTAGCGGCTGCTGAATTCACCGTATACGACGAGCATGCGCAAAAGTCCTACAACGTCACGTATCGCTGCAACGTATGATGTACCAAGCGAAGAGAAAACTCTCTAAACCCGCTATTTATCAGACAGTTACGCCCGTAACTATATTCCACTGCGCAAAGATATTGCCTGCGTACGGCCTCACATTTTCGGCATTGCTGCAAAACATTAGTGAGATGGAGTGTAAGCAACGCAGTGCTACAGGCTTTATCTCCTTCACGTCTCTCTTTCCGCTACTTATGGGCAAATCCCCGCGCAGGTGTGAGGTTCTGTGGCGACAGCTGCGGACTCGCACCTTTCCCTCCCCTTACCTCCTCCACCGCATTCATCCCTCCATTTACCTTTCTCCCTCTTATAAATTCTTCGTCTCTCCCAAAGCAGACTTAAACAACATCATGTGGGGTTGCCATAAGCACCTCCTCCTCCCTTTCCTCAAGCAATTAATATCTAGTGAGGAGCAGTGGGAGGCTGCCTTGCGCAGCTTGAGTCCCGACCTTCAGGAGGCCATCCTGGAGTGGGCTGAGAGGATAGAGGAGGCCTACTTCAAGTAGTTCCTCCCCCCACGCTCTATTCCGTTGCCCCCTTCCCTTTAAAGAGGGATAAATAAAGTTTTTCATCATCATCGTCATCTTAGCAGACGGCGTCAACAGCGCGAAGGTGAGCACAGAGCTCAGCTATCGCTTCAAAACAAGGCGTTGCATAGAACGCTCTTTGCACAAATACCGACTGATTGGATATGACAGCGGAGAGAAATCATAGTTAAAGTGGCCGAAGCCATATACTGCATGAAATAAAATTTAAATTTTCTTACCTTCATTGAAATGAAAAACCCCGTCGTACTTTACGTGATTTCGCTTTGTGTACAGTTATCTTTTTTTTAAATCACTGCAACCGCAAATAAAATGAGAAACCAGGCGCATTCATATTTGGCATTTTCCGACTAGACGGAAAGTGCGCAGTTGATCGAGGAACTGCTCTTAGCATCGCAACAATCTCCCAGCCTACGATGCTGGACAACATTTTGTAAGCGCGAGAGAGAAAGAAACAACTTTATTTATCCCATCTTAAAGGGATAGGGGCTGCGAGAAGAAGGCGAGGGATGTTATCCTACTCACGGTAGGCCTCCTCTACCACCTCAGCCCACCTCAGGTCGAGCTTTGTTGTTCTATCCATGTGACACTGCACTTCAAACAAAAAGGTATGCGAAAATCTCCTAACCCGTAGGCTAGATCGACCAGACTTAAGCTGCCCTCCTTGATTGTGTAAAGTTTTTTTTTCTATTCTGATATCTCTAAACCTCTAAAACACCTTCGAAGGAGAAGTTTTCATGTAGTCAACGTTTTTTATTTCCTAAGTAAAGCCGCTGTGACGCGGAAGTTGACTCACTACTGCAGTATTTCAGCTATAGTGGAATGAAGGCAGGATCATGCGCAATAGCGCGCAGCTATAGGGCTTTAATGAAAACTCATGAAACAGAAAATGCAGAAGAACGGGGGCCTGACCCTTTATAACCTTGCTGTTCTTTTTCATTCGCGTAAAGGTGAGTAGAAAATAGAGGGCAGGAAAGTGTTTTCTAAGTTCTCTGGCAATTTCCGCGCAGAAGTAATCGATCACTGCCAAGTAAGCTTAGTTGGAAGGCTTATACTGCAAGAGGTTGCCAGAAACAAAAAAAAATAAGAAGTGAGAACCGAGCTGCGGAAATTAGCTTTCTTGCAAGTTTTTTTTTACATATCTTTTTCATCTTGGCAAAGCATAGGACTTCTATACGTGGGAGTAGCGAGCGCCTACAGGTTGAAAAGCACTTACAGAAAACAATATCCCACGCACTTAGAGGCCGCGTGATAATAATTTTCCGCCCTGCATTCTCCCACAGACGTGATTGAGGAAGCATAGCGTTCACTAATCAACTAATTCAAGCTGGATGTTCTTCTATTGCGATAGCAATTATACGGACGCTCGAGGCGCCGAACTCCGTCGTCACCACCGCTGCGGGACTGTCTCGCTCGACGGCGCATGCGCTGCTTGCGCGCGGACAACTTGAGCGTCTCCGAAGACGTGGAGTACGTTTGGCAGCAACAACGACGAAACGAGTTCGATGCAACGTCAACTTTGCGCTCAATCGCCTCCTTGGCGGAGCCAGGGCTGTGTTCTGCCTTCCGCCGCTGGCGTGAGTGTCGTGCGCCGGCATTATAAGCACACTAGCATTCCTCTAGACCTGCTGTGCGTACGCAGTTACGCACTGCTCTGAGCACACTGGTAAGTAAACCTCAAGCTAAGGCTATCTTGTGTTTCACTGGGTGCTGACTTACGCCTACCAGTTCCCGTCGGTCTCGTGTTTCGTGTTAGCCATCAAGGGGCGATGCCTGCAACGCCACTCGTGACGCTCCTCGTCGCCAGCGTTATGAGACTCCTGGCAGCTGCCAGAGCGCTGTTCCATCTGCATAGCAGTAGTTACCTTGCGTGTTGCGCCGTGCCAATATGTCACAGCCACGTATAGTAAGAGCACTGTCCGAGGAGATAAAGTAATATGCTACGACTTGCTATCTCTGTTAAGAGCAAGCTTTAGCTCGGGCGGAACTCCGACGCGGCCTATTCCAATACACGTAAAACGCAGAAACGCTTTGATGAGATAACCTCTGGACATATTTTAATGAAATTTCTTGTATTTGAAAGAGAACGGTGAATTCTAGTTACTGTTTCAAGAGGAATTTCTATTTAGAGCCTGAATTAAAAAAGGAAATTTTAAAGTAAACAAATAATAGAAGCACGAAGTTTACAAATTAATGATTCTACTTCAAGAACAGATATCAGGGTTCTGTAAACGCATCCATTACACCATTCAAAGTGGACCAAGTCACTACTTCAATTTATAGCTTACGTGAGTTCGTTACGTTGTGTAGAAGGGTCCTGTAAAAGCTGCATTTCCATATTCCAATTTTTTTTAGATTCATGCGTACCATATGAATTTTGCCCGCTTTAGATGTACTATAAGATGCACTTCACATAACTGTGATATCATTTTTCATTGCTGAGTTACAGAGTTGTAAACATGCTAGTATGGTTTTCTGAAAATATTGAATTTTTCCCAATTTTTAATAAATAGTCGACGACCTCAATTAATAAATTCGAAACCAGCAGTCACTGGATTTCAAGATTTCTTTTAAATGCAACAAACCTCGTGCAGTGCAGTGGTTGCCGAACACAGAGCCTTAGAACAGAGAGATGATGATGATGACATAGAGGTAATGAATGAACCCGTAACGAGGTTGGCTTCAGAGGCAGCACTTAAAGTGGGAGGCAAGGCACCAGGGCAGCCAGTAGGCAAGCTCTCCCAAGTAACAAAGTACCTAACAAAGAAACGACAAAAAATGAAAGTGTCCAACTGAAAAGATAAAATAAAATTGGCGGAACTACTCGTATAAAGCTCATCATCACAGCGAAAATTGGTTTATTAGAAATTATAACGTGAGAAAAACTGAAGAAGCCGTAAAAAATGGACGCAGCCTGAAATCAATGAGAAAGAAACGTGGAATAGGACAAACCAAGATGTATGCACTGAAAGATAAGCAGGGTAATATCATTAGCAATCTCGAAGCTATAATAAAAGGAGCGGAAGAAGTCTATACTGACCTGTGCAGTACCCAGAGAACTTAGGAGTACACTATTCGAAACAATAATGAACAGTATACAGAAACTCCTCCTATAACTAGTGATGAGGTCAGAAGGGCCTTGCAAGGCATGAAGCGGGGAAAAGCGGCAGGAGAGGATGGAATAACAGTTGATTTAATCAAAGATGGAGGAGACAAAATGCTAGCAAAACTGGCGGCTCTGTGTACGAAGTGTCTATCGACATCAAGGGTCCCAGAAAGCTGGAAGAATGCAAACATTATACTAATCCACAAAAAGAGAGACACTAAGCAGAAAAATTTTAGGTCCATTAGCTCACTCCCAGTATTACATAAAATATTTACCAAAATATTCTCCAATAAAATAAGGGCAACAACGGAGTCAACCAAGGGAACAGGCTGGCTTCAGGAGAGGATACTCTACAATGGATCACATCCATGTCATTAATCAGGTTATCGATAAATTCGTAGAGTACAATAAGCCTCTCTATATGGCTTTCATAGATTACGAAAAAGCATTTGATTCAGTAGAGATACAAGCAGTCATAGAGACATTGCGTAATGAAGAAGTAGAAACCACTTACGTAAATACCCTGGAAAATATCTACAGAGATTCCACAGCCACCTTAATTCTACTCAAGTAAAGTAGAGATACCCATAAATAAAGGGGTCTGACAAGGAGACACGATCTCTCCAATGCTATTCACTGCGTGCTTGGAAGAAGTATTCCAGCTGCTAAACTGGGAAGGTTTGGGAGTAAGGATCGATGGCGAATACATCAGCAACCTTCACTTTGCCGATGACATTGTTCTATTCAGCAACACTGCAGATGAGTTACAACAAATGATTGAGGACCTTAACAGGAAGAGTGTAAGAGTGGGGCTGAAGATTAATATGCAGAAGGCAAAGATAATGATAAATAACCGGACAAGGGAATAAGAGTTCAAGATCCCAAGTCAGCCTCTAGAATCTGTCAAGGATTACCTTTACCTAATTCAACTAATCACAGGGAACCGTGACCATGAGAAGGAAATTCACAGAAGAATAAAAATGGGTTGGATTGCATACGGCAGACATCGTGAGCTCCTGACTGGGAGCTTGAAGGAAAGTATACAATCAGTGCATTTTACCGGGGCTGACATATGGGACAGAGACTTCGAGGCTGACAAAGAAACTTGAGAACAAGTTAAGAACCGCACAAAGAGCGATGGAACGAAGAATGCTAGGCATAACTTTAAGAGACAGAAAGAGAATGGTTTGGATCAGAGAATAAACGAGTATAGATGGTATTCTAATAGACATCAAGAGAAAAGTATGGCTCTCAGCAGGTCATGTAATGGGCCGATTAGATAGCCCTTGGACCATTAGGGTGACAGAATGGGTGCCAAGAGAAGGGAGCGCAGTAGGGGACGGCAGAGGACTAGGCGGTGCGACGAAATTGGGAAATATGCGGGTGCTAGTTGGAATCGGTTGGCGCAGGACCTGTGTAATTGGAGATGGCAGGGAGAGGCCTTCGTCCTGCATTGGACATAAATATGATGATGATGATGATGATGATGATGATGATGATGACAAGATAGGAGCACGCGAGCTAAAGCTACCTATAGCGGCTCCACAGCCAACGTAGTCCTCCATAAAGAAAGGAACAAAATCCCAATAAAAAAGGCGTCAGGCAGGGAGGTACGATCTCTCCAGTGCTATTCACAGCGTGTTTACAGAAGGTATTTAGAGACCTGGATTGGAAAGAATTGGGGATAAGAGTTAATGGAGAATACGTTAGTAACTTGCGATTCGCCGATGATATTGCCTTGCTTAGTAACCCAGGGGACCAATTGCAATGCATGCTCACAGACCTGGAGAGGCAAAGCAGAAGGGTGGGTCTAAAAATGAATCTGCAGAAAACTAAAGTAGTATTTAACAGTCTCGGAAGAGAACAGCAGTTTACAATTGGTAGCGAGGCATAGGAAGTGGTAAGGGAACATAGGAACTTAGGACAAATAGTGACCGCGGATCGGGATCATGAAACTGAAATAATCAGAAGAATAAGAATGGGCTGGGGTGCGTTTGGCGGCATTCTCAGATCATGAACAGCAGGTTGCCATTATCCCTCAAGAGAAAAGTGTATAACAGCTGTGTCTTACCAGTACTCACCTACGGTGCAGAAACCTGGAAGCTTACTAAAAGGTTTCTACTTAAATTGATGACGTCGCAACGAGCTATGGAAAAAAGAACGATGGCGTAACGTTAAGGGATAAGAAAAGAGCAGATTGGGTAAGGGAAAAAACACGAGTTAATGACATCTTAGTTGAAATCAAGAAAAAGAAATGGGCATGGGTAGGACATGCAATGAGGAGGGAAGATAACCGATGGTCATTAAGGGTTACGGATTGGATTCGAAGGGAAGTGAAGCGTAGCAGGGGGCGGCAGAATGTTAGATGGGCGGATGAGATTAAGAAGTTTTCAGGGACAACATGGCCGCAATTAGTACATGACCGGGGTAGTTGGAGAAGTATGGGAGAGGCATTTGCCCTGCAGTGGGCGTAACCAAGTTGATGATGATGATGATGATGATGACGACGACGACGATACTGGAAGAAGAAAATACGGCTGGCGCGCGTAAGTAATTGAGAGATAAGAAATAAAATTAGAGCTTTTTGTGACCACGACACCGGCCTACCACTGACGAAAAAAAAAAAAAGCTGCGGCTTCGCCCCTCTTGCGGACTGTACAACGCCTTATGGGTTCCCATTGCACGAAAGCTTAAGCGCCGGTTCAACGGAGCAAAGCGCGTCGTCTTTGGTACCTAAGCAAATGCGGATCTTGAGGAGCAATCAGTGCCCAGTAAAGGCCCCCATATTTCTATCTCGCAATTGACGCATGCGTACAAGGGTCCAGAGCGGTCCGGAGAGCACGAGAACGGCACTCTCTATGCTCTAGGTTGCCATGCTGGGCCATAACATAATTTCTGTTCCATTCTGAAACTGAAGTGGGTGCGAGACCCATGCACGAACCACTTTTGCGGTAAAAAAAATTTGTTGATAGATACATTGCTTGATTTGTTTTGATTTAATATCCTGTTTTGTAAACTTCGCTTTACATGGTATTTACAATTTCCGCGTGCACTTTTTTATTAGGACTTCACCTACATTACTTTGCAACGTAATATACCGGAGGCTTGAGTAATGCGAGTAACAAGAACTTACTTTTTCACTTTTTCTTCGGCAGTTGTCTCACACCGCAACAAATTAGGTTTAATGGCAGGATTGCGGTTATTAGACCAAGTAATCAGAATGTACATTCCCTACATAGATGGAGGTGCGAGAGATTGATGTTTTATGACAAATAAGGAGTCGGTTTACCTAACGCAGTAGGCCATTGGACTTTCATTGCAGAATTCTGAGTCAATATGTAGCAAATAGGAATGCAGAAAATAGATACTGCTCCCTAGGATTGGAAGCAAGTTATGTGCGAAAAGTGTCGATGAAACAGTTGCTTTGAAAGGCCACTCAAAATAAGGAGAATTGCGGCCACATGTTGCGTTGGGTATGATCATTTCGAGGCCACTGTTACTTGTAAAGGAAAAATCACATCTTGCTCACACAGTCGAGAACGCATCTATCTTGGCTTTGGACTTGTTAAGTGACGCGAACTTATTTGTAGTCCATAGCACCTACGCGCTGGATAATTACCAAAAGGGAAAGAAAGAGCACATCTTAAAGGTTGACTTTTAACACGCTTTGTTCTGTTGAGCGTATAAAACGCATGATAAAAACAAAACAAAATACATACGTGGTATAAAACTACAGTCACACAAAAGAGGTAGCACACGCGCCCTGGAAAGCATTTCACTGTTTGTCACTTCGTTGCCCACGAGCAGCCTTCATAACAAAGCTCGTGCTCTCCTGCTTCACGTGTCTCTATGCCATATTTCTAGGTTTGTGAATTGCTGTCGGGGTGGCAATAAGCTTGCCGAATATCCGACACTAGCTTTAGAAATATACTTTCGTGAATGGCTTTAAGTTAGCAGAAAGCATTCAGTTGTTAAGATAGCACCTGAGGAAAGAGTTTAATTTCAGAACTTTTGGTGCTGCCACGTGAATTGCGCTTGCTCCGTGTGTGCCACAATATATCGAACATCGTGCAGTCTGCATAAACTAAATCTCTAAAATAAGGCTTTCATAGGGAACAAGCCCGTAATTGTCCGTGCAGGAGTCATCAACTACAATTTTCTTTTGAATAACAAAGCACTTCTAGTAACAAATTGAGGCTGTTTTATTAATTCCTCCACCAATACGGTATACATGAATGAATAACTATAGCTTATATGTTTGGAAGAAAAAGAGATGCCCCTGCTATGTATTGCAAAATATTTGACAACAACGTATTTCGAGAGCGAAGAAACAACGTCACTGACCTTTGCTTCAATGCCTTCGCAGTAATATATGGGCTGTGCCAAGTTGCAAGCTGTAAAGATAAACGAGTACAAACCAAAAGCACGGCGGCCTGATCCGTGGCAATAAAATCAGAATCCCAGTATGCTCAGGCTGAGCAGAACTTGTTTGCGCTCAGCTATCGTAGTGCTCAAAGCGCCAGACGTCAAAATAAGGTTTGCCGGTAATAGCAATAGACTGACGTCGTCGTCTAGACGATGTGTCGTAATAAGCTCGTGCCCTCGCGCAGCGGAGTCAACTTTAACTTCGCAACGCTTCTGCACACGTCGCTTGTTAGCTCTTGTGTTTCTCGTATGAAAACCACGAAGCTGCAAGCGCTGAAAACAAATACTATCGCAACGACGGTGATACAGCGCATTCGCATTACCTCGAATTACTATGTGGGTACGACATGGTATCGAAGCGCGAAAAGAAAACACGGAAAAGAAACATTACAAGCGACAGACAGAAGAGAAAGAAAGACGGCGATACAATATTATTTCGGCAAGCAAACGCCGACTCGCCCTAGAAAAAGTTATCGTGTTCTATTTGGGGGTTCTAGGTAGGGATCGGGAACGTTTTTAGGTGTTAGTTTGCGAAAATGTTGGTTGCCTGGTTGACTCGTACGTGTGAACGAATGAAGCCAGCGGATCATGGCATGGTAATGGCCGAAATGCAAGAAATGTGCGTTGGCTTCCGAAAAGCACCAGGTGCTGCAGGAAGCTTTGTGCTTCGCAAAAAAAAAAGAGTCTTCCGGGATGGCATCGTATCATATCATTCCGTAACGTGGTATTGCAATTTGTGCAATGACCAACAATAGGTCACTTTCACAGACAGCACAACGTTAGGTTGGTCCTCCTATAGTATGGTGGACTGGAATACCATTGCACTATAACATAAATTCCAGCTTTAAGAGTGAAAAAGGTGTGAATATGTCTATAACTCACCCCATTAAGGTGTAAGTTATAGACGCATTTACACCTTTTTTCACTGTTAAGGGTCTAATTTATTTTATAATGTACGTAGCAACTTGTCCACATTTACTATGTGTAATTGTTCAGTGCATGGATGACCTAGCTCAAGTTGCTGCCACATCGACTCTCTCAAACGATTGTTGCTTTGGTGTAACGTTTTTTAAACGCCCAGAAGCTACTTGTGTTTTCATTGCAGAATAAAAAAAGATGTCTATAGTCAACTAAAAGCGTCTATCAGCAGTGGATTGCAGGCAGCTAAAATAGAAGCCTGTCCGGTTCCAACATATTAGCGGGCCATTTCGAAAGGGTTGAAGAAATGCTGTGAAACAATCTGCTATAGGAACGGCAGCCTAGCAGCGCGGTGTCAGAAGTGTGACTGGGCTGTCCAGAGAGTGAGACGTAGTTGCAGACACTGAACACAGATTTTGCGAGCTCATAGGGACTCGCAGTTCCTCGAAGGTGCTTTTGTGTTTCTCGAGGAGAGCGTGGACCACAACTGGTACACATGAACGCCTTTGACTAAGTGTGCCCCCTTCGCGCGCGTGTTCGAACTCACCACGATGTCTTTCCGTTCTCTCTAAACTTTATGTTCTCACTTGACCGTCCCTGCCTTCTCTCTTTCCTTCCGCCTTCCTTTCCTGCGACACCAGCAACTGTCACGGTAGCACAAGTTCAAGATGCGAAACCGGTTTGATGTGCAACGTACACTTCACCTCACTGAAGAATTTTACACGCAGGAAAGTTGTCGCAATTGCGCAATTGCAGCACGTGTCGTGCACTTAAATTCAGTACGCTGAATCTCATGTAGGCCGCAAGAGCTCGCTTTCGAGCACAAGCGCAGACAGCCATTACGAGAAGTTTCCAGTTCCACCCATTTAGACTGAACGTACGACAGAGAGGGAGGAATTGAGAAATTGCATGATTAACACACTTTTTCTCCCTTAAAATGGTAGTATATTTCCCCTCATATCAGGGTGCAGCGTATTGTGTCCGCGATAGCACGCCTGATAAGCAGACTGCTGTTAGTGCGTCTGTGCGCATGGCGCGCTGTGTACGCTATCGGTCCATTCCTGATGTAACCACGAGCCCGTGAGCTTCTGGCAATAAATGCTTTTTTCCTGCTGGAACCCTTGCCTGTTCAGTCCCAGGCAGAGACGATATACACAGAGGGAATAGGGCGACAGTGGATCATCTTTGGCGTGTCAAGCATATTTATCTATTTAGTGGCACGAGCATCGAGGGACACTCTCGTCCTTGCGCAGCGCTTCCGGTTCACCTCCTGAGATGACCGGGGAGTAAATTCAAAATAAACCAGACAAAAAAAATAGAAAAAATAATAGAGTACAGAATTCACGGGTTTCATTACATATATGATATCGGAGCATAATTTCAGTTACAGGTTGGGCTACTGGAATGCCTGGAATAATTATAATGAGTTAGAAATCACTAAGAGGGGGTGCTTGTCCCCACTGTGAAAAGTGAGAGGGAGGGCAAAGTATGTAATTGTAAACTTGTAAAAACTTCTAAACATTCGCTTACTAACTAAATTAACAGTGATAGAATGTGTAAGCGTGACACAACGAAGAGGTAGAAAGAAACACGCACAGAGACAGCGCTTTGGGCGTCTGCTTCTTTCTATGCCCTTGTTCAGTCACGTTTGCACATTCTATCATGGATTCAAACCAACCAGCCCGTCAACGTGTTTTAGCTAAATCAACCAGCAAGGTGTCACGCGCGCACATCTCGCGCGATGAGCGCGGAAACTCGCTGTGAAAACTCTGCAGTTAGTAATCGCGCCAGCAGCCGCGAGCCAATTGACCTCCGTGCATCTGTCGCTTCAACGCGTACGAAACGTCGAAAGAACAGCGCATGCGAAGCTACCGGCACTACGCGCACTCTGCAAATATCGCAGATCGCTTTGAAGATGATACACTCGCGGGCGCGCTCTTTGGCCGCGTCGCAGACTGCTTGCACGACACACGAGCGCCGGCAACGCGTCCCTACGGCGTCCGCCAAAGGCGTCTACTACGGCGTCGGCGATTCGCTTTGATTCGCTTGGCCAACGCCGTAGCAGACGCGGCGGTTGTCTTCTCTCTGTACAGAGCGGCGGGCGAGGAGGACATCGACGCACCGTAGCAGCCGCCGGAGAAGAACGCCCCTCCTCCATCCCCTCACCCCCCTGCCTCGCGCGCCAAAGCAGAGAAAGAGAGAGAAAAAAATGGCTGTGGCTTAGCTAAGGTTAAGCCCAGGATGCGAAGCATACTAGCCTTTATTTTAACGCGACAGCGTTAAGGAGCTCGTGTCGCAGAAAAGCCGGTGTCGTCGGCGTCGGCTCAGGTGTGCGTCGCTTGCTCAGGCGCACACTTCGTTGTCGCGCCGAACGCTGCGTTGCTCGACGCTCACCGCGTCCGATGCGGGGCGCGTAGTCGCTGTGCCGTAGACCATTGTCTTACACCCCTTGGCGGGACGACGGGAACGCTGTCGCGTTCCACTCTTGAAGGCGAAGCTTAAGCGTCCGCTTTGCAGCTGTTATGACGTCATATGGTAGCTACGCGGCCGTGCGCGGCGCAGCAAGGAAGAGCGTGGTTGTACGGCTAGTATGCTTCGCATAAAACTTTATTTTCATGTTGGGTGGTGTAGTGGAAAGGCCCTCAGTCCAGAGCCTTGCTTGCGGCATTCTTCAGTGCAGCACTGATAAACGCCGCAAGGCACCGTTGGTCGTCGGCGCTGGCTGCTTCTGTCAGCCACCCGGCATGGGGTTTAGGGGACAGATTTGTAGGGGCAGGCCGGGGAGGTGGGGGTGGTCCACAGGACCAGAGGATATGGGATGTGTTTGGGTGTTCGCCACAGTATCGGCAGGGTGGGGGATCTTCAGGTAAGAGGCCACGGAGGAGGTGCATTCGCGCTGGTGTAGGGAGTGTTTCAGTCTGGGCCTGACGAATCAGTCCACCCTGTTCGCGGGTGAGCACTTTGCTGAGCTTGGGGAACTTGCGTCTTGCCTCTTGATATGGCCGCAGAAGCAGGGGAGCCCACCTTTTTGTCTGGGCTGGTCGCGGAATGCAGGGTGCCAGGTTCAAAGTCTCACAGGCGAGCTGATTAGCTCTTTCATTTCCCGTCAGGCCGTCATGACCAGGTATTTAGATGATTTCCAAGCGACCCTGAAGGAGCTCTTGAATAAATGTCGAAATGTGGGCAGGAAGATCGTTGTGCAACAATTTGCTGGAAGCCGCCATGGAGTCGGTAAATATGATTCTTGGGTAGGCTGAGTTACTAGGGGGCATGTGTTTGATCGCGATTGCGATGGCTGTCAGTTCCGCTAAGGTCGGATCTGTTTCTGGTAGTACCTCCGTATGCACAGTATGGAGGTCGTTATTCACGACTGCTATAGCGGAGCCCCGTGCACCAATGCTAGCATCGGCGTAGAAGTATATGCCGTCAGAGTGTCTTGCCGTGTACCTCTTGAAGTAGGCAACTCGCTGGCGTCGCCTCTCCTTGCGTCGTTCTGGATTCATGTGCCGTGGCAGTGGAGCTATCGTTAGGAGTTCGTGTTGCTCCCGGGGTAGCGGGCGCGTGTTCACAAGGGGCGCAGATTCTGGATGATGACCGATGCTATGGAGGATGTGCGTGCCTTGACACGTGCGCTGCAAACGCAGTTCTTGGCGACGACGATGAATTCTGACTAGTTCCACAGCAAAGGTTTGCCGTGCTCCCACACTGGTTGCAGAATGAAGCGTTTCTCCTTTCTTTAGATTACTATCACGCATCCGAGCAGTGTTCCTTGCTCGCGCACGCGATTTGAACGGTGATCGCCGGCTCTCCGTCACACACTTTCACTCGTACTTCCTTACGGCATGAAACCGTTGGATTATCAATTGCTGGAACTATTTAATCTCTATTCAGAGATAGCCTACAGAGCGTTGCCGTCTCAGTACCTTATCACCATGCAAAATCAAACCAAACCTCTTGCGGGGGCAACTGTCTAATTTTTATTTGGTAATCACGACTTATCGTAGATGTGCTCGGGAAAATGACCTTTGTCGAACGTGCAGAGCCATTTCAACACCGAAAGAACACTGACTCGAATTTTTTGTAAAGGCTTGTGTCACTTTGATTTAGATGATTTCGTTTTCAGGTTATTTCTAAATAAGAGAAAAACTTAAATTACTTGTTTCTTGGCAGGAGCAAAACAGCAGGTCTTTCGTAGTATGAAAAATCGAGGGCCACTTTTTGGAGACGTGTACCGAAAATTTGTACTGTGTAGGTTACTTATGTGCTTTGAAAACATTTACTGAAAAGTCACTTCCTCCCAATTTTTATGCGTTATTCAAGGTATTTAGTTGTTTTGCCTCAGTATACTCGGTAACATATATCTGTATGCGGGACACGGTGTTTATATTTATTCGAAGTACGAATCAATGTTCTGACTGACGAGCGATATAACTGTAGTCTGTATAGATTCATCACACCCTTTGTAGAAAGTTGCTCATTGAAGCGTTCCAGAGTGTCATACTGCCGCTAATAGAAATGTTTCCCAGACTCCTAAAATAACAGCATGAGAGATGGTTGAAATCCCGGGACATTAGAGAGAACTTTAAACGCAATGCTCTGTGAAACTTTCACATTCTTGCTTTAAATGCAAGTGTTGCAGATTAGCGCAACACTTGCATTTAAGGTTGCGCTGGCATAACTACAACTACAACTGAGCTTAAATTTTGCGAACATAACGAGAATAATACGCCAAGTTTACGTGTGATGGCAAACGCGTGTTGATCAAATGCAGCGTTAAAAAAAAATCTAAGCAAGTGTTCGAAAGTACCACGCTGCTGCTACTAGCTAGGTTTCCCAATGTCCTCACAGAAATTTGCGTTTCAGGTATTTTATACTTTGAAGGGATAGGCAGCATTTTAAGTGCAATATGTTGCGTAGTTTTAATATTTCTGCCATATTTAAAAGCGTTACGAATAATCATTTAAACCTCATTCTTTTTCTTCTTTTTCCTGCATGATAGATTAGTTTCGCCTGGTGTGCTCACTGAAGGAGGCAGCTTCGTTATGTTCAGTGACTGTAAGGGCAATACATGGCCGATGTTTGGTGAAGTTAAATATAGATGGGCAATCGGGGCCTTCGCAATAAAATGCGTATGCAAGCACTCTAGATTGTTATGAGCGTGTCTGAGGAGCGGGGAGGTATTGAGCCCACTGCCCTGGCAGAACTATATATAACAGCCTGCAAGACCAAATTTAGGAAAAATTGGGCGTACGCTATGGAAAGATTAGTGCGAAGTTAAATACGGTCGGATCAAACACAGCCTTTGTAAAAAAAAACTCTTATTGAAGTGTTAGATAGTGTGATATGTACGCTGTCACTTATGCTTCCCGGTGGCCCTACATAGCTATAGGTTACAACATGTTTATATTGTGTGGAAAGGGTAGGGGGAACATGTTAAACGCAAAGTTTTTTCTTTCCTGGTGTGGTTAGAAGCGCTGAGAATAATTACTCAACCGTCGTTTTCCTTTCCCTATTTTCAGATGTCATAGCATGTTCCGACTCGGTTTGATCGATGGCTTCGCTGAACTAAACAAGATATTTTGTTTATATTTGGCAAGAATAAAGGGCGCATTATGAACACGTGTAGGTAAACTTCAATGACAGAGGACTAATTACGACATTTGCAGTAAATTGTGTATGCAAGCAATCCTGAGCTTTATCAATGCGTTTTCCCAGCAAAAGAATTTGTCCCCGTTATTCCTGGAGAACTGTGAAATCACGATATCAGATCTAGCGGAAATTGACTTGGGGATGGAAGGGAGGGGAAGACACCATAGGAAATGTTACGGCGGAGTAACATGTGTGTTGATGAACTAACGGCTTTTGAAAAATTTCCAACAAGAAGTGCTCCAAAACAGACAAATCTTGATTTTATCGCACTTATTTTATTTATAACATACCGCAGGCAACACATTGGTCTTTGCAGGAAGGGCACTCAAGCGTACAAAGGAAGTAAGAAATAAGGCAGGCAAAAAATAATAAATAAATGCAAATATAGAGATAAGAATACTATACAATAAATGGAAATAAGTATGCATAACAGAGTATATTTGAGTAACGAACTTCATTAGGAGGGTTTTAACACATCGCGGGTCGGGAGTTCCACTCAGACACTGTTCTGGGGAAGAAAGAAAATTTGTAATTATTTGCCTCGGCGAAATGACGGGTTAATGCATATGTGTGATCATGACGTGTATGCCTTTTGGACAAAGGGGTCACACATACCACAGGGTCTGAGGATAATTCATGATTAATTAGTTGTAGGAAATTCTGGCGAAGCAACCCCCTCCGTGTATCGAGGAGGGGAATGTAATTTGCCACCATTAGCTGTGTGGGGGAATCGGTGCGTTTAAACTTAGAATACATAAAACGAACAGCCTTTGTCTCAATTATCACCATGATTTTAGTGTGATCTTTAGTGTATGGATCCCATGTAATGCAAGCGTGCTCTATTCTTGGTCTGATGAAAGACAAACAACTTAATAATTTGATGCTGGCAAGTGAATTTCTCAGTCTGTGTTTTAAGAAGCAAGGTTTACGGAAGACAGCACAACAATTACTAATTTGTAAATTCCAGAAAAGCTTATTAGCCAATGTCACGCCTTGTTACTTCTAGTTTTCAACTTCCTATACATATTTCCAGATATGAGACGCAGTCGTCCGCAAACAATCTAAACGTGTGTGCCTGGTGCAACTACGGAGACAATGTCATTTACGTAGAGTAGAAATAGCAATGTCTCCAGGATGCTGCTACCCTGGAGTACACCGGATGCTACTGGGAAGACAGCTGAAGCTGTTACCTTCATTTGAGGCAAACTTCACGCGATCCGAAACATAAGCTGCTATCCAAGAAACTATAATTTTAGGAAGATTATTGTCTATAAGGTTTTGGATCAGGTTATTATGAGCTACTCTGTCGAATACCTTACTGAAATGCCTAACTAATGCCTTACTGAAATGCCTTACTAAATAAACGGAACGGGCAACTTTATAAAGTACGTGATATAATTGCAAGAAACTGCAACATTCATTGCAACTGTACGAAAGAAACAGCTTCACTGGAAATCGGGTTGCGTTCCTCCAAGGTTGCACACAACTGCTGCTTTTTTTTCCTTGTGGATATTGGAAGTCATTTATGTTTATTGTACTGCGTTGTGTATCACCTCGACAATACTATAGCCTAAACTAACAATACATTTGCGCTGTGGACTTAAACACCGGGTACAATTCTTTGTATATAACTAAAATTGCCTATAGCACATGTGTACGTTTTATGTGCGCTGTACTGCCTCGACTGGGCAAGATCTGGGCAAGATCAGCGCAATCCTTTGTCTCGTTTTCCATTATTTAACAAGATAAAATGCATGCCCTTTCAAGCTAGTTCTCTTAGGCGACTCCAAAATGCGCACGTCTGTTATAATGCATGATTGAGTATGCGATAAAGCTCACTGATGTTGTAATAAAAGAAAGAAAGTAACGACATCACGCCCGTTGCTCGATCAAATAGCTGGTGGTCGACGCGCCCACCCATTGCCAAATCACGTGCGTCGTATAAGCCATCATTAGGTTCTCTAGTCCGACGAAGCATTACAGTGCTACCCTCTCGCTGATGCTTGCTCTCCTGTTACATGTTTCTTTTTGTGTTTCACTGTCTCCGTCATTTTCCGTGAAAACCGACGGAGTTTTCTGCCATGATTTGTTATTCCATTTTTTTCTTTACCGAATACGATATTCTTTGGCGACTTGGTTGTTCAATTGTTCAAGTAAAATATTCAACCAAAAAGAAATGCACTGTTTTCATAGTAAGCATACGTTACTGTAATTCAATAGAAGATAAAGAGCGAATATTTTCGCGCATACAAATTGCTTTTATATTTCAAAAAAATCACTTACTTTTCTTGCTCACGCGGTCCCTTTGATTTCCTTCCGAGAATCCTTATCACTCATTCAGTCTCACTCCGTGCAGAGCATTAAAATTTATGCGCATTGTTCGGAAGGGGGGAGGGGGGCGACTAGGGCTGTTCTCGTCAGCGTCAGGCACATTTTATCAAACCAAATCATTCACCCAAATCACAATGGGCCAACAGCGTCCGCACTGTGAGGACGGGAAACAAAAGTAGGTGTAGGCCGCGGCGAGGTGGTGACAGTGAAGAAAGCAGTGAATGGGGATAAATTTTTCATTATGAACCGATGAGCAGGTCCACGTGCTACTTTCTTCATACATCTTTTCTCCACTATCATGTTTTTGTAAAGCTCCCTGCATGCATTGAGACAGCAGCTCGGCAGGTTCAGTTGCGAACATGAACAGCTAAGCTGTGTATAATTTAGCAGAAGACCAGAAAACCGCACCTTCACACTTTCTCTTGCGTACGAAGCAGCTATTCTCACAGTGAATGGATTTCAGCAGAAGATCCGTTGTTCGGGGATTACAAAACTACTGCAGGGCGAATCGAAAGGATATTTCTAGCTGGACCGAAAAGGGTGCCCTGTTCGTCAGTCACTTGCATCGCGAACAATTGCTTGGTGAATGCTGCATTAATCACCGTGAAAGAAGTGTCACGATTTCGCTTAAACCGAATTCGAAATTCGCGAGTTTGCGAGTTTATGAGCACAGTTAGCATGGTAGGCAGTGCTATACTTGTTGTGTACTATGCTGACCAACAACCACGGGAAGGTAGACAATTGCCGAGTTCAGTGAAATGTTAAAACACGTAGTTTGTGTGAGCCGCCTAATACAAGACTCCCTTAACGATACTAGTCTTCCTGATCACTAGTCAGTGATCGGAAAGAGAACTGCTATATTACGTCGAAATTACACCTGAAAGTAAATAATGTCAAATTCATTCTTGTGCAGCTGTAGAGGAATAAAACGCTATGACTTCGACAGCACTGCAATGTACAGTTGCGATGTACAGAAGACGTCTGTTTAGTGGAACTCATAAATAGAGAAGAGGAAAAACTACGCAATCTATTTTCTTCTTTCTGTTCACTATTTTTTTTTCTGTCGTACCCATCTCCTCTGTGCCGCAGCCCAACCGAGGCATTCAACCAAAGGGGTCCTTGATTGCTTACTGCACCACATGCTTTTCTTGATCAGTATAAATCGACCAGGGATTCAAAGGTTTGTGTGGCTCTACGTGTACAACTGGTAGGTTCGACTGTTAGTCCCTCTCTCTCTTATGACCTCTTACAAATCGCAAACTCCTCTGCTATACGCAGATACTCGCCCATACAGTACTTCGTGCTCTATGTAACTATCCTAGCTCATCTGACAATAACTTTCTTGGATTGTCCTTAAAAACTTGATTGACCAGTCAAGAGAGAGAGAGAGAGAAGGGAAGACGGAAAGGCAGGGAGGTTAACCAGACTGAGTCCAGTTTGCTACCCTACGCGTGGGGAGCTGCCTTGACCAGTCAAGTTGGTGGCTCCGCCTACGACGCGACAGGGAGGTTGTGACTATGCGACGTAGCGGGCCCTCTGGGTAGCCTGTAGTTGGTGCGTAAATTCCGAGCTCTTCACCAAGGCATCCCACTTGGACTTATATTGAAGGTTGGAGCCCGCATTGTACGGGCACAGCCAGAGCAGTGGTCGAAGGGGCAGCATACGTGACCGCATTTGGAGCCAGAATGCGGGAAGTTGGGGTCTATCCAACTAAGCGCTCTGGGGGTGAGTTAGGAACTCGTCTGTGGGAGCTTAAAGTATCGGCCTGAGCCCTGTTCAGTTTAGGGCTGGGGGGAGGGAATTTCTCCCCGCTGTGTCTGTAATGCGACGTAATTTCGTGATAGGAGGTAACAGTATCTTTGAATGGGAAATCCTGTGGGAAGGCCGCACCGTTAGCTCGGGCGTGGTTCGTGAATTCCCGCGCCAGGCAATTGGCCTGCTCGTTAGAGTTGTAACACGCTTGGTTGGATAACATCGTTCACGTGGGCCGGGAGCCACACTATGCTATTACCCCCAGTTTCTTCGCCCGTAGTAATACGAAAAGATATGTTGACGATGCCGGCTGCATGTTTAGAAACTAGAGCGGATGAGAAAGCCCTGACTGCCATGCGCGACTCGGAGAAAATGGCCGTCGGGACTTTTGCGGCTTGAAGAGCCAAGGCTATCGTGGTTTCCTTCACTTCGTTCGGGTCTTTAGTGTAGACGCGATGCCGATGAGTGTTGCGCGCGCGTCAACGACCGAGATGGCGAAACCTGTCTTCGCAGCCATATTCGGCGGCATCGACGAAAAATGCCTCTGCCCCGTAAGGATAGATTTGTTGAAGGATGGCTCTAGCCCGCGCTCTAAATGTTTCCGATATTTGAAACACAAGCTTGATGAAGTGACGAGCAAAAGAAAGCAACGAGAGCTCGTTGTTTTCAACACGTAGTAACTGCTGGCTGAAGTAAAAACAATGGTCGAATTGTTGACGCACAAGTCTGTAACGACGCACGCAAGAACCACGACTTGCGACATTAAACGCACACACACACACACACACACACACACACACACACGCACGCACGCACGCACGCACGCACGCACACACACACACACACACACACACACACACACACACACACACACACACACACACACACACACACACACACACACACACACACACACACACACACACAAACACACACACACACACACACACACACACACACACACACACACACACACACACACACACACACACACACACACACACACACACACACACACACACACACACACACACACACACACACACACACACACACACACACACACACACACACACACACACACACACACACACACACACACACACACACACACACACACACACACACACACACACACACACACACACACACACACACACACACACACACACACACACACACACACGCACGCACGCACGCACGCACGCACGCACGCACGCACGCACGCACGCACGCACGCACGCACACACACACACACACACACACACACACACACACACACACACACACACACACACACACACACACACACACACACACACACACACACACACACACACACACACACACACACACACACACACAGAGTAACCGTACCTCTTCGATTTCTTACACTTCCTCTAACCTTGTAAAAGTGAGCCGTTCAAATGCATTTTTATATACGTGCATTTTAGACACGTGCATTTGTTTCTTCTTTTTGATTTTTCTTCCTTGTTTTCTATATCTGTCGTTTGGAGGCTCCATTCAACATGTCGATCATTCTGCACCTGCTATACCGTCGATCCATTAGCACTATTGAACCTGTGTCGGTTTAGCATATACTTCAGATTTAACCAATTTTATGCGTGTATAGCGTATTTTTCACCTTGCAAGGCGCACGCCGGGGAGTCGGTACATTCTTATTTGCCAGAAGGAAATAAAGTATTACATAATGCAAACTGATGCAGTGGAATGCAGTCGAATGCAATGTCCTCTTGCACGGTGGACATTTACTCTTTTTTAGGTTGAGTAGGTTGTAGAGAAAAAGGTAAACGCAATCTCAAAATTGTGTGTTGTTTTATTTTTATATCTTTTTTTCTACTGATGTTCTTGGGCTTACGAACTTAGTGGTACTGCATATAGGAAGCAAACATATTATAAAGTATGAACTCAATTTACAAAAGTGTTACACTCGACGTGCTGAGTGAAAGTGTGGTTAGCTATATTTTCCAGATACACGGCTGTACACTTGCACACGTTTATATTAGAGAGCCATTGAAACGGTCGAACCTCATGAAAGAGAAGGTGCATCATAAAGAATTATAAAAATTCTCCAAAAACCTAAATCTCTTACATAAATTGTAAGAAGCTCAAATGAAATAAAACAATAATTGTGTAAGTTTGTGAACAAGAAGTAATTTTTTAAACCTATAAGCGAAATGACCTAGCTAAGTATTATGCAAAATTGTGATGTTTGGACTGTGTTGCATAAGAGTGGCGACGGAAGTCCATTGTTTGAGTTGCTCAAATATTTTAGGATTCGCTCGGACGTGCAAAAGTTATCGCATGTTCTCTTCTCATTCATTTGACCTAATGATAAGAAACTGTCATATCTATAACAAATTCGTAACCAGATCCTTAGGTTCAGGAAAAATTGCAATGTGGCCAGTATGGTTGACGACATACAGCATTACCTGCAGTAACCGATATGCTCTCACTTAGAGAAATTTGTTCAATTTTTCTGTGCTTTGCGTAATAGCTTAAAAAAAACATGGTGAACGTAGATATGGAACAAACAAGTGTCGTGTAAGCTGGTGTAAGACACGCTTTTATTGCTTTATCTAAACCTATGCAAAGCTATGAGGAATATAGGAGTAGTCACTTGGAAACAAGGGAACGATCATGTCACGCGACAAGGTACCCCTTGCAAGACTGCGAAGCAAGGGGTACGACTTTTCATTAGAATGTATACGTATGCCCAGATCTTACACCTCAGTGCGTCCTAGATACTCAAAACTGGATCGGCTTAGATGACAATTCAGTTTGGATCGGTGATAGGAGAGTACAAAGAGAGAAAAAGTGTGAAAGGGAGGAACGAGAATCGGAAAATTAAGAAACGACAATAAGTTTGCGAAAGGAGATGGAGAAAGAATCACTTCGGGGAAGGAGGTGAGGCTGAGCTTGTCCACTCGCCATCTAACGGTCTTTGTTGCTTTCGTATAGCCACTTGGTAAATGGAGACGTCCAAATTAATAATTTAGGATGTCGCAAGCACTGTGTGGGTGGCAACACAGTGGCGCGCCAAGGCCTCTCGAGCAGCTTATGCCAAAGTTGTTTCTATCCCCGCCCTCACCAACCACACGGAGAAACAGACCTCAGGAGGTTTGAGCATTGAGAAGGCATTTAGAAGTCATCTGAGCATGCAAATCTGCCGTTTATTCTGTCACTGCTCATTGCTTGTCTCTTTGGTGCTGCTGACTGGCCGGCTATTGCTGCTCAGGTTGTGGCGTTATCTAGCGGGTATAGCATGCTCCAGAATTACTATAAACTTCTCCTTCTTCAGGGCCACTTACACTACCACACAATCAGTATCGCTTATGCGTAAATCTATGTGTATGCCCGACCATGTAATGTTCAATTACTAAGTAGTGGCTGCCCAGTAAGGCAGAATTGCATTTGTGCTTGAGCGGGTTGGCAAGGCTGAAAATTAAGTGCTACAGTTGTGGTGATGATGATGGTGAAGACATTGGTATATAGTTTTTTTTTTTATTAATAAACGGTTACTGCATGGTGTGCACAGCGAATAATTCCTAAACGAGAGAGTCATGTGGCTTGTTTCATATCAATCTTGCACTGCGGTATAACACAGAGTTTTCTGAAAATGTTCATTTCCGATTAGCTTTGACCGCAGTAATCACAACTTGTTTTTTTTGTTTGATCTGATAATTTCCTTATCTCCGTAAGCCAGCTAATAGTTCTTAAAGCGCATGTGCTGCAGTCAGAAAACTCAGTCAGAAAATCGATTCTATTTCGAACCTGCTGTCGGCATCACTGAAGATATTTATTTTTGTGAACACAAAGGAACAAATATCTAGAGGACCATTTTTTTTCCGCTCTAACTTGCTTATCTCGGTACAACAGCACTACCGAGTAAGTGTCCTACTGTTAGGTACTACTTGATAGCTTCAATATTCGCGCTCTCCCTTTGCTGAGGCGGAAAAGAGATTCCTCCCTGATTCGATAGAGGACAGTAGTTCCGCATGACGCTGGCCATTTGGGATGAGTTACCGAGCCAGCTGTCGGCACCCGGCAATTCATATACCCTTTTGCTTGAGCGGCTTGGAAATACTGTTTATATTAAGCATTTTCGCGCGCCCCGTGCACATTACACGAATCTTCCTTTTCGAGTGGCCGCCGCGTTTATTGTGACGTGAAGACGAAACCTAAAGATATAGAGCGTTAAAACCTTTTCAACGCCTTAAGGAAGCGCATTCACTCTCCGAAAGAGTTGCAGCCCGCATCTTACGGTGTTCAGCATCGACAATGGTTTTTCCTAAATTAAACTTTCGAGAATAATAGAAGAAAAATTTCAGGACACCTGATAACTTGTTACGAGTTGTGAATGCGAAAGCATTACTCTCCCATTGAACGACGCTCAGTGGTCCTTCCAGCCTTGCGCAGTGAGTAATGTTTTCAGGTTTTGCTGCAGGTATGTTAACCATCGAGTTTTGCGGTGAAATTGATCAGGATTCTTTTCTTTTTTTCGTGCAGTTTTTTACGTTAGCATCTTGCCTGTAGACCTGAATCATTCGGACGATGCTGCTGAGAAATCAAGGACGCCATAAGCCGTCAATATCTTGCTCGAGGAGAGAATGAGGAAGCAGCAGCTGCCACGAAGGCCTGCAGGTGCGCGTATCAGCTAAGCCCAGTGGGGGTGAGAGAGAGAGATACGGACCGCGCTCCGGCTTCCGAGGTCGAGATGGCGGCACCTGCACGCGTGCGTGGCGTGACTGTCTCGTCGACGACAACTGGTCTCGTCTCGCGTCGTCGCGCTGCCATATCTGCTCTGTCGAGGCGAGCTGACGTGGCGTCGCGGCGATAGCTTCTCCCTTCACGCGACACCTGGCGTGCAATTACGGCAACAGGCGTACCGATTCGCCCGCTCTACTCCGTCGAGGTGAGCCCGTGACGTGGCGTCAGAGCCCATGGGAATGTAGGTGCTGCTTCGCTGCTGCAGTCCCCGGCTTCCTCGCTCAGTGGGCCATGGGCCCTATAACGTAAAACTATTACAATATGTTTTTATCCCAATCTCCTGACGTCAAATTTTCGTAACCGCCGACGCAAGCATGAGGCGGTCACCCGCAGGGTTGTCTTCACAGACCAATCAAACGCTCTGTCAGTTTACAGGAGGTCACTTTGGTTTGAAAGCGATTAACATTGCCTACATTGAGCGGTTTTTCGTTTGTAATTGGCTGTCAGGAGGTGAGGAGCACGCTCAAGGGGAGAGGATGTCGATGGGGCCGAACCAGGGCACTGAAAATAGATAACTGGATGAAGAGGGCGGCGCCGGCGTCTGCGATTGGTCCGCTTTCCCTTACTTAGCTTGCGGTGCCTGGTCGAAAATTGCAGCGGCATGCAATGGAAGCTTAAGACTGACACTGGAACGGATCTTCAGAAAAGAAGAGTTGGCAGAAGGCGATCGTAAACGTGCCGAAAGTGTTCGAAAACGTTACACGGCCACGGAACAAGTTTTATTATGCGCAAATAAGCCCATGCTCTACCAGGTGCGAGCAGCCAGTGCCTGAGCATTCGCCGACAGCCATCTTTTATTCCTTTCGGAACGAGGCAGCCTGCGGCTGTTCAGAAAAAAATACAGTTTTCTTCGTCACTTGAATGCATCTTAACGCGTACACATCACTGTGACGCGGTGGGTTTTGGTGGTTTTGTGACGTCGCGTGACAGGCAGGTGAAGTGGGTGCAGCCTGAAAACTTTTTGCCAATAGCCTAGGGCTAATGGCGAAAAGGCGTCGAATCAGAAATAATTATTTTTCTTTTGTTCGGTCAAATCATGCATAATCAGTGTGTACACGTCATGTCAGATGGGGAGCTATCCCAATTTTCGTGACGTCACGTGATAGGCAAGTAAGGTGAGGGCAGTGCAAAAATGTTTTTCACCAATCATGTAGGGCTGATTGCAGAATCGGAATTAAAAAGTTTGGAATGGTTTTACTTATAGCGCCCCATTTCACACTTTCACATCAGCAGCCACGCGTAAATGCATGTCTTACAGGCGGATGGTCGCCCTCGTGCGCATCACTATGTTACAGTGCGTAAGATAAGCACAAGAATTATGTACGAGAATAGAGATAATTGTCGCGAGTCTGACTGTTTTGCGGGCAAAAAAAAAATTCACTTCATTTCCGGGATCCAGCACTATTCGTCCAACTTTCTAGCCTACACTCGGCTTTGCTGGTGCGAATACTTCAAGTAGAACTTTCACGACGAGAATGTGTTTGATGCTGTATCTTTTAGACATATAAAGTGCTCTTAATACCAAATCGTATCTGCTTATGATTACCTTGGGCACTCCACAGCGTGTACAATCAAGCCTATATGTGGTGCAGCATTTAAAGAAAAAGAGACTGGTACGTTTAGACGAGGGACATGATTTTTGTTTTTGTTTTTTCATATACTGCAAGAGAGGCCTTCTTGGCAAGTGAATAAATTTTGGTTCCGTTGTACAGTTACACTGATCGCCACAACACAATGACTCAGTCTTGGTTATCATTATCTAGTACATTGTAGAAAAGCAGGAATGATTAGATATGACGTCATCCGCCGTGGTGCTTTTGCGGCTATGGTGCTTGGCTGCTAAACGCGAGATCGCGGGATCAAAGTCCAGCCCCGGCGGCCGCCTTTCGATGAGGGTGAAATGGGCAAACAGCCTTGCACACAGAGTAATGTGCACGTTAAATAACCCCAGGTGGTCCAAATTATTCAAGCGTCCCTCACTACAGTGTGCCTCATAATCGGATCTTGCTTTTGGTGCGTAAAACCATATAATTTTATTTTTATTATTACGACCTTGTAGATAAGCTATGTTAATCATATTCCAAAACTCCATCTGCGTGCGTAAGCTCTATTGAAACCCACTAAGGTGCTTTTGACCGTATTTTCCAATGGACAAACACCAAACAAACACTTCATTACAAAACTTCAAAAGGACAATTAGAAATTACAGATTTTCTGCATCGCCCCGAAAGCACCATTCAAAGTTAACCGCGATAGCATTACTCTAAAACCGTTTTATTTCGCATTCCAGACCTCCGTGGAATAATGACCGTAATAGTGATAGAGGCAGCTGGTGTGTAGAGTGTTAGAGGCATTGCACAGCTCCAGTTACTGTAAAAACGAAATATGCCTGGACAGTAACGGACGTATGCGCTAAAAGGCAGCCAGAGCGGTAGTTCGCTTCTAGTGATCTGCGGGACAGCGAGGTAGCCTGTGATGACGACGTGTGGTGATTAAATTTTGTACGCCGAATTAATTTTTATACTTACCTTTCTCCCTTCTTATCGCTTTAACTACTTGTGCTTTCGTACAGGGTACCAAACCAGACTTTATCTGTTTAGCATTCCTGCCTTTCCATTGCATCACTGTCACTCTCCCAAAATGAAGATACTGAAATCGCGCCCGTGACGATCAAAGGTTAACAAATTTTTAAATTCATCGGTTCTTTCAACCACGTTTGTTGGTATTTTACGAGTGAAACTTGTGCCCTGCCTTCAGAAGATGAATTGGCCCGCTATGCAATGTCGGTATGTGACTGGCCCGAAGCATAACTATAACAAATGTTTCCTATTCACTTTTACAAAAGTTCACCGTCGAGATTTTTCTGCTAGCACTGCGTTGAGGCCTTATGGCCAGGCGTGCATGACTGCTGCGTCACAAATATCGAACTAACTAACATTTCTCAAAGATTGCTCTACCTGCCTACGCCTCTCAGCAAAAATAACGAAGGATGCCGGATTGAACTAGAGGGTTAGCAGAATACAAGATCCACCACACTCGTGCGCCCCCTAGTGCCATAATAGACGTAGGTCACTGATAAATGTGTACCGTACGCCAGCCACAAACACAATTTCAAAGTTTGTCCTTCCAGTGACCCTACTATTTAAACTTAATGCTGTGCCTTCTCACCGTTAAAAAACAAACAAAAGAATAACAATAGTGCATAAGAACAGTCCTGCTCGGCACGAAGCCCTTGCGCTGTTCCTAACATCCCTTTTCGTTTCCGGTCGTTTTTTTTTTCCTCGAAATAGCGCTTTCTCATCGCGCCGCAGCATCGGCAGAACTGAATGCACACGTGCGTGCACACTGTAGCGCTGTGTAGCGAACCGCGAAATCGCACCGCGTTGTTCTCAGCGACCATCGTACGCCCCCCTAGAGGCTTACGTAAAAAAAGAGAGAAAAAATGAAAAAAGAAAGGGCCCCGAAAACTGACGTCGTCCTCATGGGAATGCCCCAAGCTATGTACGCCCTTGCTACTTTCCTTTCTCCTTTTTCGTCTGCTTTAAAAGCAGGCGCGCGTCACGAACGAGTGGATGCGGCCAGAAACAGAAATGTGAAACTGGATTTCAACAAGATGGTCGAGGGTTTCGGTAGTACGAAATTTTCAGTTACGTCTGCACCACTTTGCGTTTGTCCCAACAAGTTTCCCTTGGCCCCTTTTTGCTTTCATTATTAGTATTCGTCAGGAACGATGTACGCTGGTAGTAAATATAAAAGTGGCTGCAACGAGAGGAACCGAAGCCTGCCGCCAAGCTAGCTGCTCGGTCCGTTCGCAACGGTGCCTGGCAGAACGCGATAACGGCTGGGACGGGTGCCCATAGTGACATTACGACCCGCCGGTTTCCCCGCCGTTCGCTGCAGCCTTCCCATTCCTATACATTTTCGCCTCTCCCTTTCATTTCTGTCTCCGATGCTTCCTCACTATCGTCCCTATTTCACATGTAGAACTTCCTTTCGGGCTATGGGCTCGTGCACGCTTAAACGTAGGCTTAGGAAGTAGCCCCAGTAATCGACCGACTATTGCTCAGCGAAAAGAGGGTCCAGATTGAAAGACGGATTGACAGACGCTGCTGACATGCCAAAGCGCCAAAGTAATAGAGCAAGGCGTTCCGTACGTTGACTGGAACAGCATGTATCCAGCCTGACGCTATGCAGGATAGTAAGAAGGGTTAAAAAATTGTATTGTTATCAAAAATTGTATAGCTGTCAACGCTAAGTACACAGCCGCCGGATACTACAATATTCTAGAACTACATTGCAACTTTTTTCTTTTTTTTTTATGAATGTGGTCTTCCATCTCGAGCGAGCGCATGCGTATATCGGTGCGTGCTCAATGTAACTTCTTCATGCGTGAATGAAAGCCGAGCAAGGCGCAGACACAGAGCAAACACTGCGAAAACGAGATCGCGTTTTCATTTCGGCTGATGTCGATTTAGGTGCGCTGGCTTCCTCTCACGCGCGCTCAAGCAACCGAGACAGTTCGAACTCGCCCCGGGCGCTGTAAGAAACGTCGCTTCCAAATCCACTCCGCATCCAACACCGTGCATATCTATAGCGAAACCGCCGCTTCGCTTTGAGCATCCGCTAGGACGAGCTTCGAGCCCATTCTGAAACAGTCGTAATGCGGTGCCCGCCTACTGGGGATGCATTTCCCGCCTTCGAGCCCGGACGTTCGACAATGTGGCAGCGTGACCTATGTACCTTTCGCACAACGCATGACGTTTAACATAGGTAGTAAAAACGGTAGGCTAGTGCAATGCTAGATGCAGAACTATTCATGCCATGTAGTGCGCTATAAGTTACGTAAATGACTCGCGGTCATCTGTAAAAAACGTATCTAGAAAGATTCCAAGTTTTCGCTTCACCCTCTTTTCCATCCTGCATTTTGTTGCTATTCTTTGCTAGTGCTATCTAATTTCGCTTCCTGCCCAGTCGGTTGCTATTCCTTGCTTTCACTTCCCAGTGCCGGTTCTGAGTGTCACGCAACCCGAGGCGCCCGTGGTAACGATGGCTTCGCCATTTCTTGCTCGTTGCGCCCGCACTACATGAATGCCGTGGCGGCGTGGTTGATTAAATGGTCAGTTTTTAGGCAGAGAAGTTACCCCGTTTGAAAGCGTGCGCTCAACCATCACTCTATAGCAACGCTGGTTACTACGTTAACCACTAATCTGAGCGGAAAGTGCCTTTCCTTGTTCGAGTGTACGACGTCCACCGTTCATCTTGTTTCATCCGGTTCCACCACCATGATGATGTCGTTTATTACAGTTCTTTTGGGCAGTCAAGAGTTATAATGGTGCTCACTGTTCACACGACTCTTCAGCGCACTTTTATGCACCACATTTTTAATTCCAGGGCATTACGAAGCCGCTAGGCGGGAGATAACACAATGCATGTTCGGCTCACTTACGATATTGTTATTAAGTTGACAGAGGAGCTTCTGGCATTACTAAAAAAAAAGACATCGCAACATTAGGCGTAGTCAGTATCTCTCTGTCTAATTAAAAAAATAAGGCGCACTCGCACAAAGCCTGCAGCATGTTAGTTAGAAGTAAAGTCATATATCTTCGTGCAGTGATTCGAAAGAATGAAAAAAAGAACGACGAAAAGGATATTTTCGAGGCCAGTCTGAACAGACACGCAGAGCGAATAAAAAAGCGTGGACGCTGAATGTGTGCAAAAATTAACGTCCCAGCTGCCTGCAGTTGATTCCCTGCACAAGCTTTGGCAATCGAGAAAAGAAAATAAGGCTCGCGCCGCTGTCTTCTTAAACAATGTCCGCAAATCAATAGACGACAACGCTGCAGTATTTTTCTTTCCACAAGACCATCTCGGCGGCCAGCAAACACTTCCTTTAGCACGTCTGTTTGGCATCGAGACACAGATGATGGGAATTGGAGGATCAAAACTGTCACAATTTCGAAGGCGAGACACGGAACGGCAACTGACAATGCGGCTGTGTTTTGATAAAGCCAGAGTAAACTTGGATTTCAATCCCATCGTGGCTCGGAATTCGGTCGCAATACATATGTATTATTCTTCCGCTTCGAGACAGGGGACACTGATTGATTGATCGAGTTTGTCTATAACCATATCACAGTGTCATGAAGCAATAAAATAAGTTGTGCAAGGCATATTGGCGCGGAATGTGGCAGTTGAAGCTGTTGAGTAATTTTTGAGTATATTATTTTAATGGCAAAGATTTCTATTTTTCGTGTAATCATTTCCTGCAGCTTTCTCATGCTTTTACGCACCTGGGAAGCGTATAACCGAGGTTGAACTTTTTGAAAGAAACAAATAATTCGCTAGATCAACTGTTTTGTTGAGCCGACAGTGTAAGCTGAAGGACGTTGGTAGAACTGTTATGTTACCTAGTTTGGTATCGGTTGAAGTTGGCGTGGAACGTTTGCTGTTCATAGCCAGCGTGCACGCGCATGCACGCATGCACATGATAAATACACGTACTTCAAGAAACAATCGGCAATTTACATGAAATATTTTATCTATGTTAATCCTATAGATACTTCTCCATGTAGCAAATTGAAAAAAAAAATGTCAAGTACGTTTAGTGCGTGGCAGTTATTATAGAAACTGGTAAAAAATTAAGAGAAGTTGACTATAAATTTATTTTCTATAAGTAACTAAACGTAGTTGCACACCAAGAAAGCCTACTATTGAACTCATAATGGTTGTCCAAGTAAAATTATCATCACTGCTGACGGGTGCAGCTCATTTGAGTACAAGTTGCATGGGGACCTCCCTTTGAAGTCCGCCATTAGGCTCGGCCGCATATGACCATTATTTACGTAAAGAAAAGTAGCTTTAACAAAAACAATTGCCATGAGATCGAAATATGCGAAAAGATAATGAGCGAAATGACGCTATTTATTAATTTGTACATTTCACTTATTTGCTTTTGTCTACGAAAACATTAGTGCAGGTTGACAAAAAAAATGATTAAATATTAAAAAAAATTAAATTAAAAATATATTGTTAAGTATTTACTTACGTATTTATTTGCTGATGTATTTATTCACATACCCACCCAAAGCTCCACTTTTGCATTGCAGTTGGGTAGGAGGGAGACGGGGTGGCGGGGGCGTAGTAAACAGAAATAAATGTACAAAAATAGCAGGTAGAATAACAGATGCAAAGGAACAGCATTAAACACATAACGGTAAGGACAATGGCAGGAACAGATAGCAAGGACAACGGCAGGTGAACAAGAGTAAACGCGAACAAGTTACCCACCATGGCGGAGTAATGGCTATGGCGTTGCGCTGCAAAACCCTAGGGCGCGGGTTCGAATCATGGCTGCGGCGGCCGCATTTATGTGCGAAAATTTTAGCGGCTGCTGTAGTCAGAGTGAACAACAAAAGAAACAAAAATTAACAGTAATTTGTCGTAATGCTGTACAAGATATCCGTACGACCTCGCACATAACAGAAACAAATTCTTGCTCTTTATTTTAAAAAAAATGCATCACTGCATAAAGTAGAAAGCTCTATGGAAGGCGAGTGATTCTATACAAATAATTTTTTTTTATTCTGAAACGCATTCAGTCTTGACCTTGCGTGCTGACATAATTACCGCTGCTCCTAATAACTTATCGGCTACGTCTCGTGGCTGAGCGGCTACCGTAAGGGATAATGATTTCAAGAGCGAATGAAGGGTTCGCTGGTGAAGAAGGACACGTGATCGCCCGGTTTCCGCGATGAGGGTTCCAGCCACGGCGCGTCGAGATATTGATTGAGCGTCGATTGGCAACGACAGAAGAGGGGGAGGACGTTATTGCCGGGCGTCCGTTGCGATCGTTGTTAGCCTGCGCAGAAGTATGCGTGCTTCATCTTTCTCCAGTTTGCCCTGTCTCCTCGCAGCTCACGTACAGTTGGCACGAGTTCACCCAAAGTCGAAGGTGTTATTGCTTCGTTGTTGTTGTTTTTTTCATTTTTTTCTTTCGCGTATAATGTGAACTTACTTTTAAATAGAATCTCGTTAAACTGAGCTTCAGGCGTCCGGAAAAGAATATGATCCATTTACCAGGAGTTTGGTTTATTGAGAAAGATGGACAGGGATGCAGCATCGTGTACCATACAACCGCTTATTATTGTTTTCAAGGAAGTTAAGCAATAGGAAGTAAATCCCCGATAATCATGCTTGTACAAATTACAGAGTAGGTGACTGTAGATACCGTGCAATAAAATGTATTAATTAATTCTTGCCTGAGCTCTTGCAACCATCTTTAAGCAAAACTTTCTCCGTAGAAAACGGAGAAGTTTTTTTCAGACACTGTTTCTTTCTGAAAACAAGAAATGTGGCTTGCTCTGGCAATTGCTCTTCTTTAAGGATCTCAGCATCGCTCAGCAGGCAGAGAAAGAAGAAGTAGAGTGTGCGCGCGCGCGTTAGCTGATATCCCCGCCGCCTGTGGTTCGCTGCTGGATCTCGTTTCCCTTTGCAAATACAAATCTTCCGTAGTATCTTTGCTGGAAATGCGGGGTAAATCCTGGACGGTGCTGGACGACCCAGCTCTACCAATTGTCCGATGAAGTGGACGCTTGGCCGGTTTACAACCACAAGCAGCGGAGATGGCCGATTGCGGAGAAGGCGATGACGACCCCACCAGCGGTGAACCAGACGCAGGGCAGGCTGCCTACGGGAGAAGGGCTGCGGATTGGGCGAGTTGGTGTTCCATGGTAACAATAAAATTCAAATAGACGACGACAGGACCAGAAAGAGGACGAGACAAGCACGGCCTACGGGACACCACTGCCAGAGCCACCCACCTTTTTGTGGAAGGCAAACAAAGACGTCCACGAATTGCTGAAACACTACAAAAGAGTGAGTCGCCACAAACTCTGGAGAACTTTGAAGCAGCTCGATAAGGTCTATCTTTTTTTTCGCTGGAACCACGCCCCTATTGTTTGAAAATCACGAGAACGGGCTGGCAAGCTGGCATAAATCTGTAAAAGAATCCACGAAGTGTGCTTTGGGGGCCCGATCTCTAAGAAAAAAAGCCTGAGCAGACGCTTTGCCGAGAAGCTCAGTTATCTGGCGAAACTTGTGCAACGTACACAGAGCCTGTTTTGAAACTATGTGGAATCGTCAGGGCCACCGTAACAGATGAATACAAAGTAGGACATCTGGTTAAAGGAATTGCTGAACATGTTTACAATGTTCTCATAACGAATTAAGATGTTAGTACTCCCTCTAATTCGAAGAAACACTGCCGGGCGTTTGAAGCCCCGAAAATGAGAAGGATTGGACGAAAGTTCAGACAATGCCACCATTATTGCAAGTGTGTCCGTCCCAGCCCTTTACGACATCTCCTCGGTGATACGGCAAGTGGTTAAAGAAGAACTGGAACGCCTTAAAGTTGTTGATGACGTTAATGTCTGCCATCTGTGTGTTTTTGACAATTGCTCTCATGTGCTACCAGCCATCTCGGCACGTCAGAGTTACCGAGAGCTTCGAAAGGCCTTTGCTGATCGTCCCGAAAGCAGCAACTTGCGACGGCAAACGACAAGTCTGGGACGCCGGCAAGATTAACCACAACGATTTTTTTTCCGTGGGCTCCTCCCTCCTACAGCCACCCTGCGAGTTCGTTTTTACCCGTGACACCCATGTCACCGATGTCACCCATGACAAAGCGCGACTCCCTCTTTTGCGACAGCTGTGGCGCGCCCGGGCACAATGCTAAGTATTCCCACCGCTGGGAGCAGTGTGCTCAACGGTTTAAGGCCTGTACACCGCGTGGGCCCGCTGACAAGCCCTGGCCGTATTCGATCTCCTTCCGACGGCTGCAGCAGGGACGCGCGAACCGCAATGACTCGCCCGTTTCCGAGCGCAGCCTCAAACCACCACCATCACGACAAGGGCGCTCTCCGTCACCTCGTCCTCAGTCGTTGTCACCGCCGCCGCTGGGAAACTAGTTGGAGCGGCCGATGGGAGTGAGACCGCAATATACTCATCTTCATCAAGAGGCTCCCCTTGTGCAATAATGTTTAAAAACAAAGTGTGTGTTTCAGTTGATGATGTCAGTACTTTTGTTTTAATTGATACTGGGGCTGCAGTTTCTGTTATGCGCCTGTCTTTCAAAAATCCTCTTGGACAAAAAGATGTTGTCTTGGGATCGGAACTCTATCTTTCGCGGAGTTGGCAGGAAAATGTTCGCCCACTTGGGGTTTGTTCTATTTCAGTACGATAGGGGACCAGACACTTCGGAATGAATTTACTGTGCTTGCACGCGCAACGCATGACATTATTTTAGGAAGTAATTTCTTACGTGAGTTGAGGGCAACTTTGCATTGTGGCACTGGCGTGATTTCTTTTCGCCGCGACGCGCGAACTTCAATTACAGATAGCACCAGTGATACGACGTACGTTCTCTCCGTGTCGCAAGAGATGTGTTTCCTCCCTCAAACTGCAATATTTGTACCTGTCATCAACTCTTGCCCTCGTGCGAATTCCTGCTTTCGTTTAGCCGAGCTCAATTTTTGAGCCAACGCGCTCATGAAAAATGTGGTAGTCCCTGGCTTCCTGGTTGTCACCAATGATGGTTGTACCCAATTGTGGGTAACGAACGTTTCAACCAAATTCACAACTTTGCAGCTAGTACTTAAACTGGCAAGCAAAGACGAACAAGCCATTGTCAGCGTCAGAACGGTCAAAATGTAAATTGCTTGAGAGGTATTTTGCTGACTTTAAGCGCACGATTAACAAGTCACTGTCTTCTCGTGAGCAGTGCAAGGTTTCTGTATAGCGCAACAAAACAAGAACACAAGAAGCTAAGAGGAAGACAAGCGCTTGTCTTCGTGTTCGTTTCTTCTTGTGTCCTCCTTTGGCTGCGCTATACAGTTACTTTTCAGTGATGACCGACCAACAAAGCCTTATCGTCACTCTCATGAGCAGTGTCTGCTTCAAGGAGTGTTCGTCTGCTGCGCCACAGTGTTTGATCTTGCTCAAAACCAACGAAAGTCTCATACACCACTGGCGTCTCGTATGCAGCACCGCATGCACACAGGGCAAGCGACGCCAATTCGTCAGAAGCGTTATCGCGTTTCACTTTCAGAGAGAAAAGTCATCGCCGAACAGGTCGAAGAACTGTTACGAAAAGGATTGATCCAGGAATCATGTAGCCCCTGGGCTGCTCCTGTGATCCTAGTGAAGAAAAAAGACAATTCAAAGAGATTCTGTGTGGACTATCACCGCCGAAACGCCGTCACAAAGAAAGACGTGTACGCTCTACCAAGAAGAGAGGGTGCTATCGACTGCCTCCACTCCGCGTCGAATTTCTGTTCTATTGATTTACGGCAAAGGGTATTGGCAAATTCCAATGCACTCATCAGACAAAAAGACAGCCTTCGTAGCAGCTGACGGTCTCTTTGAGTTCAACGTTATGCCCTTTGGCTTATGCAACGCTAATGCGAGATTCGAGTGATTTATGGATACCGTGCTCTGTGGTAAGCCAACAAACAAACACACCAAGGACAACATAGGGGAAATTATGATGACTTCTTATGATATGATTATTAAAAATCGGGCCCCTCGGTTAACGCACTCTTTTCTCGTTCACTACATAACAAGGACCTCGGATCTCGCAACATTGATGCCTTCAGGTAACATGTGTGGGTTTACTGACCAGTGGCCTTCGCCCAAAAAGATCACGTACTCGTGACGCGTGCGGCAGAAAGAATATCCCACATCCGCAGCCAAGGTTCGTGAGTGGAGGCGCTGGCTTACACTCCCGAGGTTAGTTCTTGTAGTAAAACATAAATACTAAAAAAAGTGGGTAGTGAAAACGGCGTCGTGGTAGCTAAATTGGTCAGAGCAGCGTACGCGTAATGCGAACATGTGGGATCGTTCCCAACCGGCGGCAAGTTTTTTCATCCTATTTCATTGCAATTAATTTATCATTAATTTAATTCAATTAGTAAGCAGAAATAATTCCCCCGTGTTGTTCTTCGTGTCCTTGTTCGTTTGCTTTTTATTATATATATACATATATATATATATATATATATATATATATATATATATATATATATATATATATATATATATATATATATATATATATATATTCAGGCACGTACCCAGGGGGGGGCCCGGGGGGGCCCGGGCCCCCCCCCCCCCGAAATCAAGTGGCTTACCCCCCCCCCCCTCCCCCCCACCCACGTCACCACTCCTCACACATTCCTAAAGCGCCGCCAGATCAATGTTGAGACTTGGCAGCTATTAATCGGTCAACATTATGCTGCCTTTTTCGCTCCTTTTCGATGGCGGTAGTTATCGGCATCTCTTGTAATGTGAAGGACAGTTTTCTCATAGATTCCGCACCCGTGCGATTAACTCGAGATGCGTTCAGCTGTCACCATCTATTCAACCGTCACCCGCATAGCTCTTGCTTTTGTTAGTTCAACTTTCATTGTTTAGGCTGATCCTGGGACCAGGAAAGGGATGCGGCTGTTACTGAGCTGGTCTGTACTCTCGTGGAACGAGTTGCGGCCGGAGAAAACGCCAATTGCGTTTAACTTATCCCTGTGCTTCATTATTTCCTTGAGTTACGGCTCGCCGCGAGGCTGGCAGATGCCCGCAACCATATACACGTGATATGGGTTAGGTAAGGTGGGAAATAAAATAATGTTAAAGTGCGTCCATCATGAAAACCTGCAATAACCCTTAAACCCATAAGCAAGATGACTGTCGCCCGTTACCTTGTCTGTTATTCCCTAATTGTATAGCACTTCTCGTGCAAAATTGGCAACTGGAAACAAAAATCGCAAGGAGTTGAGAAATTAAGCGATCTACTAAGGGAGAAAGCCAAGGCAACAACCAAACTGCAAGGAAAAGCGAATAATATGAAAAGTTAACCGTTGTTTATGAGAATATTTATGGATCAACATCTATTTATTTAAAAAGGAAGTAGAGAAAACGCTGCCGGAAGTCGAGAACAATTACTTGCTTTGAATGACGCTTCTACAGTTATCGATCGAACCGCCTCACGTAGCCACTTCTCTGCTGTGCTTATGTGGGTGTTTTTCTAACCTTTCGCGGTGAGCGCAGTACATCTAGAATCGCAGAGTCCTGCGCTCTACGCGGTTGTGTGGGACTGGCGGCCGCACAGCGTTACGCAATTCGCGGAACTGTCAAAACTGATCAACAAGGCGAAAATAACTGATATTCGAAACTATAACATGAGAAAGACTGAAGAAGCTGTAAAAAATGAACGCAGCCTGAAATCAGTAAAAAAGAAACCTGGCTTGGGGCAAACCATGATGTATACACTAAAATATAATGTCATCAGCAATCACGAAGATATAGTAAAAGCAGCGGAAAAATTCTAAGCTGCCCTGTATACAGTACTCAGAGGAGTCACGATACCTCCCTTAGAAACAGTAATGAACAGGATACAGAAACTCTCCTATAACTAGCGATGAGGTCAGAAGGGTCAGAAGAAGTGAAACGATGAAGAGCGCGGTAGGAGAAGGTAAAATACCAGTCGATTTAATCAAAGATGGAGGAGACATAATGCTTGGAAAACTGGCGGCTCTTTATACGAAGTGTCTATCGACTGCAAGGGTCCCAGAAAACTGGAAGAATGCAGACATTATACTAATCCACAAAAAAGGAGACGTTAAAGAATTGAAAAATTATAAGACCATTAGCTTGCTCCCAGTATTATATCAAATATTTACCAAAATAATCTCCAATCGAATAAGGGCAACACTGGATTTTGTCAACCAAGGGAACAGGCTGGCTTCAGGAAGAGATACTTTACAATGGATCACATCCATGCCATCACTCAGGTTATCGCGAAACCCGCAGAGTACAATAAGCCTCTCTACTTGGCTTATATAGATTACGAAAAGGCATTTGATTCAGTAGAGATACCAGCAGTCATAGAGGCACTACGTAATCAAGGAGTACCGAACGCTCACGTAAAAAGCTTGGAAAATATTGCTACATGCGTGTGGTTTGTTTGAACGAGGCGCGTGGGCGCCATCACTCCAGAGAAGAGGAGGAAGAACGAACTGAGCTCGCGCTGTGAATCTAACCGGTCAGCGCTGCAACCGTTTTTGTAAATATAATCTGTAAATAGTTTCTCGTCTTACTGACTCATCCTTCGCGTAAGAATATCTACAGAGGTTCTACAGCTACCTTAATTCTACACAAGAAAAGCAGGGAGATACCTATAGAGAAAGGTGTCATACAGGGAGACACAATTTCTCCAAAGCTGTTCACTGCGTGCTTAGAAGAATTCAAGCTATTAAACTGGGAAGGCTTAGGAGTAAAGATCGACGGCAAATATCTCAGCAACCTTCGGTTTGCCGATGACATTGTTCTATACAACAACAATGCAGACGAGTTACAACAAATGCTTGGAGACCTTAACAGAGAGAGTGTAAGAGTGGGGTTCAATATTAATACGCAGAAGGTGAAGATAATACTAAATAGTCGGGCAATGGAACAAGACATAAGGATCGCCAGTCGGCCACTAGAGACTGTGAAGGAGTTCGTTTACCTAGGTCAATTAATCACAGGGAATCCTGATCATGAGAAGGAAATTCACAGAATAAAAATAGGTTGGATCGCATACGGCAGACATTGCCAGCTCCTGACTGGAAGCTTACCATTAGTATTGAAACGTAAGGTGTGCACTCAGTGAATTTCGCCAGTGCTGACATATGGGGCAGAGACTTGAGATCAAATTAAGAACCGCGCAAAGAGCGATCGAACGAAGATTGCTAGGCATAACGTTAAGAGAGAGAAAGAGAGCGGTTTGGATCAGAGAGCGAACGGGTATAGACGATATTCTAATTGACATCAAGAGGAAAAAATGTAGCTGGGCAGGCCATGTAATGCGCCGGTTAGATAACCGTTGGACCATTAGGGTTACAGAATGGGTACCAAGAGAAGGGAAGCGCAGTAGAAGACGGCAGAAAACTATTGATGGTGCGATGAAATTAGGAAATTCGCGGTTGCTGGTTGGAATCGGTTGGCGGCAGGACAGGGGTAATTGGAGATCGCAGGGAGAGGCCTTCGTCCTGCAGTAAACATAAAGCAGGATGATGATGATGATGATGATGATGATGATGATGATGATGATGATGATGATGGAGGTGGTGGCCCCCCCCCCCCCCCCGAAAAAAAATCCTGGGTACGTGCCTGTATATATTGTAGTCACTCTCATCGTCACTTTAGTGATGCGTCTGAACATCTGTGTATGCGAATGCCACTTTGCAAGCACTTCTTTGTTTCCGCTATATTGACACAGCCAGCACACCCGGTGTGAATGTTGAAACCTCGGAAACCGCTATTTATGTGGGACAACATTCTTAGATACAGGATGCATCAGAGATATAAATAAGAGTTCAGCAATGGACTTCCTGTTGGTAAGCAAAGAATGCCGGAATTTTCGCGAATGTGGTGAAAGCAGATTCATGGAAGAGTGGAGAGACTTAAAAATTTTGAAAGTTGAACATTTAATGGCACTGTATTATTTGAATAAGCAGGATATTGCGATATAGTTTGTAACCACCATGTCAATGGCATTGCCCGATGTGTCCTTGCTGTACGCCGGCATTCCTTGAACAGTTATATAGAGTGGACGCAGCAACCGAGCTTCACAATGTAGCGCGTAATATCAAGTATAATCATTGGAATACTCCGCAGAACTCGAACCGTGGTTTACATAGCCTCGATTCGTTAGTACAACTGCAGTTGCTTCCATATATCTCTCAATATGTCACAGACCTGCTCTGTCCGCTTTGGGTTTCGCTAACTCATGCAGCCATCGCATAAAAATGACTGACTCACCTGCGTGCGCTCAGTGGAGATGTGAAGAGATTACTTAAAATCTTCTGTGCTGTAGTTCCCGCTTCGACGAATAAATGCCAGTATCTTCAGTGTGCCTTTAGTAGACTGGACGATCGGCATTTTACCGAAGCAAAGTACTGGGAACCTGGCTTCGCAGCTCGTCAGCCCGGAAAGCCAGATGAGATCTTCTCCAGTACACGACGGCGACAGACTTGACTGCCCGGCTGTCGCAACACTGCACCTTGTCTAGCACGCGTGATTAATCTGAACTGTCTTTTCCATCTCGCTGAGTCCCCTGCCAGCCTCCGCATGTGTAGAAGGGCAAGCTAGACAAAGTCTAGTTAACCACCGTTCCTTTTCTTTCTCTCGCGTCTTTAGGGTATTCGAGCTGTGCATTACGTCGCAACCTCGTAAATTTTCTATGCTATGCTCTGCTATTATTTTTATGATATCCGGTAAGTTTAGTGGCTCCTGTCCCCTAATCTCTTCCCGAGGCATGATTACAGTTCGGGATAGTAATCACTCTTCAAGATAGTTCCAATAAGAGGTACGCTACAAACTGAAAAATAAAATTGTAATCATTCGTTGCCAACCACCCCTGAAGTTTGGCGTGGGTCATTGGTTTCTCGCTGGATATATTTCTGGAAACATACGAAGCTTACTGTGAGCTCCAAATGCAAGCACCACCAAACACGCTTTTATAAACCCTGTATGCTGATGGACATAGTAGTGGGAGTATGTGCACCTCTGTTCTGCATATTAAAAAATAAATAGTAAATTTCTACATGAACCCTGAAAGCATAACGGTGGCTCATAGCCATTCATAAAGCACAGTAACCTGTCAATGCAGCAGCACATTATTATTAGCGAGTTCGTTGATTTACTTGATTTTCAATCATTTTGCCATTAAGCATGTGCCACTGAGTTGTGTGTCCATTCTGATTTAATTTCTCAGACTTGGTACGTGCAGCTTTAGCATTGTTATGTTCAACAGTGGAACAACAAACAGTACCTAAATATCCTTTGTGCAGCAAGTACACGCCTTCATTCGCATAATTTGTTTATTAGAGTGGAATGTTCTAAACCTTTCTTTTTCTGGGGCTTTCGCGCGTCTGCTTGGTTGGCTTCTTGCTCAGTAAGGTAGGCTGGTACTGGAGAAAGTTCAGTTGTAAAGTCGGCTGGTCTCAGAGATGGCGCAATGAAAATCGTATTCCGTGGTCACGTGAATCGCGTAGGGAAGGGGGAGGGCTCCCACGTGTTCACGATTTGCTTTGCAGACAAAAAATCGCAATTCTCATTGAAAGACGTAGCGAAGGAAAAAAGTGCTAACGCATTTATTTACGCGCTTCGCGAAAGTTTCGCTTTCGACTCCAAATTGGACGTTTATTCCAAATACCTTTTTTTTTTGTTGAAGCGAAGGTATATTGGCTCACCAGTTTCGGTGGTGTTCTGGGGCGGCTTGCACGAGCAATTAATAATAAAAATGATAAGGATTTAAGAACGCGTTCTTAAATGTTTCATAGACAATCACCGCCTAGTCCGCACAAGAACGCGTTCCTAAATTCGTTATTATTTTCGTTATTAAATGTTTGTGCAAGCCGCCCCTGGTCACACAAGAGCCCAGCTGCTCTCAGGGCAGAGCAGCTGTGGGAAAGGGCGGTTTGATGAGTTGACAGCTCCACCAGCGCAGAAGCGTGAGTCAATAGCAAGGATTCGAGCTGCATTGGAGCGCTCACGCCACGCGCACAACCAATGATAACCGTTTCGCTTCCACCGGGGAGGGAAAGGGCAGGAAAAGCCATCACGCGTGCTGCCACCGGCTTCGTTTCCATTCAGTTCAGTCTCGGAATACAAATGGGGTGGCCACGTATTGTGCGTTCCCCGGAGAAACAGGCAGCCTTCGACGAGCGGCGGCGAGAACTCGCCCGTGAAAGGGCTTGCCGATCCAGCCGTTAAAGTCTAAATGCTGTCCGAGGTAGCGTGAGAGCGCGCACACGTTACGTCACGTTGACAAGAACAGCGTCGATAGTTCGACCAACGATTCGAAGTGCTGGCGCAGCCAACGTAACCGCACGCAGCCAACGCGTTCCGACGCGCCCGGCTTCGAGTGACATTCGCCCGCGCGCCGATAACATCGGTCTATAAAGGTGCCTTGAGAGTCACTCGAGCTCAGGTAATCCGATAGCAACGAGAAGACCCCGAGCTGAGGGAGCGGGAGGCGGAAGCAATCTGGCACAGCTACCTGTGGCTTACTTAACAGTGACGAAGGTCAGGTGCACGCAGGACAAGCTTCGCTTACCCCCATTTTCCGGTAGTTGAAGGGTTGGTTTTGAAGCATGAGATGCTGTCAGCTCCCGTTGTCGGCGACCTTCAAGTGATCTTGAGCGAAGAACCAGAGCCGTTGTCCGGGCAGTCATAGGAGAACAGCCGGACAAGTTGCGAGAACAAAACGATATCATCCGGGCGACCAATCAAGACCGCATTACATACGCCAATTACTTGCCAAAGAGCTTACAAAAATATTGCTTCGGAGTTCTTCCGAATGTTTGTTAACAATATCGCTCAAGCTTTAACTAGTAGTACGCTGAAGCTTTATTTGTCATTTCCAATATTGACGTTCAAAAGCCAGATAGAGGGCACTACGCTGTTGATTGTCATCTTTTGGCGCTAAGACCGAGTCGCCTGAGCTCTTTTCGATGTCATCGGTCCTTGAAGGTCCATGACGCATCCTGCGCGCCGGTAGCGCCGGGTAGCGTCCCGCAGCGTCCAAGCTGGTACCATCCGGCGCACTGCGGATGATTGTTTGACCGAGACGAGATTTGCAATCAGGTTCTGTCTGTGACAGGAAACTATTGTGTCCATATGGACCAGTACTGAATATGGCGTAATACAGTGTGGTGTGGTAGGGTGTGCCAGTGCGAACATGCAATACACCCATCTTAAGATTATGGCTAGTATAATTTCCAGCCACTATGCTTTGCCGGTAGCCATTTCACGCTTACATCCACACTCGATTACGGGAGAGCCGTCATTTTTTTGTCAACTGCGACTCTTAGACGTCAAAAGCAAGACCTGCTTGTACTATATGGGCGATGTAAATAGCGCCTTATATTTGCTACGGTTTTTTCTGTTTTCTTTCCTTAAAAGTGCAATGTGTAACCTACAAAGGGTCTCAGGAAGATATCTGTACACCGCGAGCCTGCGAATTTCACCACACCACTGCTATGCCATTCAATGAAACAGTTAGTATCAGGCTCATGATGTCTTCCTCTAGTATCATTCAATACCGGAGCAGGATAAGGGGACCTATATTCTTTATCAATATTTTCAGTATGGGGGCTACATGTGAAACCAGCCTTTCCCCCTGGAGCAGTATTTCCCTATATGCCTTGTACACAAGGCACAGTTCTTCTTTACTCGTTAGCCTTTAGACTGTTCCTCGGAGGGCGTCATGCCACATTGTTTGCATTGGATTAATAAGCCTCCGAAAAACATTTATATGTTAAAGTTTGAGAACATGAGGACTGTACACGGACACTTTCAATGACTACAGCATTCACCAACTGGACATCAATGAATACAATCAATCGAATCTCGAAAACGCTACTCGTATCACCACACTTTTGCATCAGGAAATAACGCATTAAGGGAAGCACACATCTTCTGCGTTAATACATCGCTACCGATTAGTTTCAGCGCATTTTCTGCCATGATAGCTTTCTCGTACAAGCCATATGCAATAACAAGGCTAGTAATTTGAGCACGCATACCGAGGCGCTGTCCGTTTATTGTTGTCCGCATCTCGCCAATATCTATCCACGTCATTGGCCATTCGCCGTGCAATCGCTCCAGTCCGGCGGCCTATGTTTGGTCCAATAAAAGCCGCCTCCTCGGATAATGGGCTTGCTGCCCTCATCAGGGCTCCGCACGGTAGCCGTAAAGCTTGTTAAGGCGGTTGTGGCAACGCGCTTTCTGCGTATCATCCATTCCGCACCCCATCTCAGAAAGGTTCGGCGGGCGGTAAACTTGTCGCCTTTACGAGCCGCCCTCCAACAGCGAGCGTTGTTTGCTCATCGTGGACCACGCAACATGTTTTTGTTTTCGCATGTTCTCTCTCTCGCACCGCCTGTTGCAGGGACGATTGAAGGAAAAAAGAAATGCAGCAGTGTATGAGCCACAAGATTTGCAGCTGCAGTCCAGTACGTGCGTCTATTCGAGCGTGTGAGTGGACTTAGTGAGTGCCGTCCATAGTAGAACAAAAAACACGAGGGTGCTGGAAGTGAAAACACGTTCCAGGCAGTGCGCCTCCACTACCGTAGTCGATGTTGAAGTGAACTGGGATGTTGTCATAGGCTTTCGATCGGTACATGGGTTGATGCCAAGGCGGTTAGAACCCGGGCCGAGCGTCCCGGAAGTGCCGTGTGAGAGCATCACGTTCCCAGCAGATGATTGAGGAGCATGTGGCTAAGAAGTGAAACTTTTCGTTAACTTGTTAGCCTCCCTGTATTTCCTTCAAGGTTTGCGCCTATAACCAATGTTTCAAAGGGAATGAACTATTTACAATCTGCGCACATCAAAGATCGTGCCTGACTTTGGCTGCATGTGGATGTGTCAAAGAACAATGGTATCCAGCATTTCAGACAGCGGAAATGTGAGACTTTAATGTAAACATCAGCGGCTTGAGCAGCGCCTTAATCTTCTATTTTAATATCCTAACAATAAAGCACTCTATTGCTTCATTGCCAGAATCACAGAACTTAACACGTAGCTAATATGAGAGTGCTGAACTATCGAAAAACTTCTAAAGAACGGAGATTAAGAAATGATAGGACAGACAGAGAAATATGTACTATAAACACTCTATGCCACGGTATATTATTGTTGCGTACTACTGTTTATATAATAGAACAACATAATCGAGATCAGAATATGGATAAAAGTGATTTACGGTGTAAGACCTGCAAGGTTGGGAACTCTGGGTGATAAACTGTTCGCATAGCAGTGATTTGAGAAGCAATATAAAATCCTTTGTCTGTTCATTTTATTATCAGTTTTCTCATTTCATTCCTACTTTACACAACCCCTTTGCGGCGTTCAAACCTTTATAAAGTTAGAATTTTGAGTTTTACGGCTCACTGTGTGCGCTCATTTCACATTGCAGCATGCGCTCAGTGCACGTATTTCGTGCACCAGGATCAAACCATCTTTTCTGTGCCGACTTATCACAACCGATTACACATCACAACAAATAACCATGTTTTAATTATGTTTCTTTAGAAACATTTTCGCATATTAATATGCCTGTATGAGGGAAACCGAAGGATATAACAGCATAACTGATTCATCCATCACACAACAGTTATACACATCGAGTATTTAATTCTTCACAATAAGTACATTCGCCGAACCAATTTTAACAGACCACCGGCGGCTGCATAATTTTCCCTGGCAAGTCTAAAGTCAACCAACTAGTCAGCAACAACGTACTGGTCAAGTCATATAAAAGGTCAGCAGTTTCTCATGCGCAGTGATGAAATACCTAATAAAAAAAGTTGTCATAATTACGAGAAGGAAGTTTTCCTCGAGCTAGGGTGAAGGAAGCTATATATATATTAGACGATGACGGGGGTGCAAAAGCCGGCAAGGTTTTTCTGAGTGAGCTGGCACTCTAAAGTTAATTTTAGCAGCAGCCGAAGCTGTAAATTTCTGATCGCCTGTGACTCCACGTTGTGAGAATTATACGTAGAAAACGTGATAAGCGCTGCAGTTGACTAAATTTTATCAAAGCCTAGGCGGGCTATCAGACACTTTGACTGCCAATGAACAAAATTAACACACATACAGGGTGCTCTTTTTTGTTTAGAAGCACCAAATAAAAAAAAAGGAATGGCTATGGCAGGTAGCACAATTCTAACTCTTTATCTAAACTACTAGATGAAGTGGCTATTACTTTCTTCAGAAATAAGATTGTCCGTTTCAATAATTCACATAGTTACGCTAATTACCTTCTTAATTATATACTTTACGGCACAAATTTAAACCTAGGAATTGTATCTAGTGAATATACAAGGCATATCCACTTGGAATGATTTTTTGAGACAATAATTTCCAAAGCATCCGAGGAAATGCGTTGGTGTTGCAGTTGCTTCCGTGCGTAAATGCATAAAGCAGCGTTTTCCATTAAAAGTAAGCGGAACAACGGTGCAATTGACCGCAAGTTTGACGGCCCATATATCAAAATCAGCGCCATCTTCAGAATTCGCTCGGAATCAATACGCCTTTCCTGCACACCAGCTACAATTTATGCATTGAAATGTGAGCCGTTAAGTAAATAATTAAAAAGTTAATTATCATACTTATGCTGTTTATGCAATTAATGGTTCTGATTTCTCGTAGAAGTAATGGCCGTTTCATCAAGCAACTTAGATCAATTGGCTATCTGGCACAGATCAATTGGGCTATATGGTGCAAGCAACTTCTAAATATTTGGTGCAGCTAGAAAAAAAAACACTATACAATGGGTGACTGCAGCGCAAATGAGGGCAAGAAATAGGAGCAGGAAGTCCTTTAAAGAAAGCTTCGTTGCCAAAACGTCGACATGAAGAGTTCCTTCGCCTTTAGCAACTTTTTTAATGGATGTGGATGCGAATGGCCCTCACTTAGGGGAAAAAACACATATATGTGTGTTCACAAACTCAGAAGTCTCTTTGGTATAACGTTAATTCCCCGCGGCCCCTTTCCGATACTGGGAATCAGAAGGGCCTAAAAGGTAGGGCGAGACTGTGAGATCAATGTCGCGCCAAACCTGAGCTGTATCTTCGGCTAGATGGAGCTAGAAAAAAGCTGCTTACTTAGCCAAGAGTTTTTCCCAAACTGACCGTTTTCGGGGAGGCCTTTGCAAACGACTACAGAGAAAGGAGGGGAGGAGGAGAAGGACATGCGACGGTTGCGGAGTTCGCGGGTTTCTTCAAAGGAGCGTCACCGACGCGCACTAAAGTAGTCCATCTATGAAAGCGAAAACGGCGCCACATTACTTCCAGGGAGAGCATGCTGGTGGAAGTAAGCTTAAATTAGGCAATTAGCCTAAGTGGTCGAGAGACCGTCGACCAAGGAGTGCGGGAGAAAGAGAGCCTACATGCCCACCAGCAGCTCGGGTGGCCTGGAGCTTCGACTTCGAGCGATCTGGTTGAGTGTGCGCAGGCTATTTAGGAAAAGGGAGAAGGGAGAAAGGGAGAAGAAACGAGCGACTCCTTTTTTTTTGCGGTACCTCTATATTTCCCGAGTCTCCGTGTAGCACTATAGCAGGCTGCAAAATGGAGGTCATGTTGCGGGTTTGTCGCTGCCGCACGTGCTGACTTACTCCCCATATAGAAGGCGTGTTGTCCAACGTCGTCTGTTGTTTATTTCACAGTAAAAGTGAAAAGGTAAATGAATGATGATGAAGAGAAAGAGGGATGATAATTTCCACGAGAAGCTGGATCTTCTGGCAAATATCTGAGATAAACAGAGCGGACCGAGAAAAGAAAGGCAGGAAGGTCAACCATGCGCACGTTCGGCTTTCTGCTGTATACAGAGGGGGAACGCGGTGAAGAGGTATACAGAAAGGAGGAAAGAAAGAGTAAAGGAGAGAGAGAACACGGAAGTTGCCGCTTTATCTGTAGATGCACGTCAACACGACAGCTAGTCAATGAGGTCTGTAGACTTCATATATTGCATCAATTCTCAGGACAGCTTGGCAGGCTGCTACAGGTGCTAGGTGATAATTATAACATACACAGCGTTCACACAAACAGCACATACACCCCCAGACACATACATACAAAATGAGGTCATTTGCAGCATTTTTGTTTGTGACAACTGCCGTTGGTAATCATAGAGAATCTCTGACGGTGACCTTCCACTTCAGCTTGACTCAAACTTGTAACTGTGGGACACTCTTGGCCCGCAGGGAAGCACCATCCGCGCGGTGCACATCTCCGCTACAATAGCGCAGCTGTTTCTTCGAAGCTACAGTGCACAGCGATTGGAGAGAGAGTGAGAAAAGTTGAGTGATATGAAATGAAGAGAGGTCGGCCTGAGGTGCATTCCTGTAGCCAGCTACTCTGCGCTGGGAGAAGGGAAGAGGGAGAAAAAAGGGGAGAAAGAGGAGCATCATGGGTGGCGATGTATACAGAGAAGGGATGTAAAACATGTAACAAGCAATCAGGCTTACTCAAAAAATATAGTCCAGACCCATACTGTTTAAAAAGCCACGTAAGGCCCTGAAAACTAGACTTATTCAAGCCAAGGGCTTAAAATAACGATTGAAATGTGATGCTCTTACCGAATGGTGACCGGCGCTTTTTATACCGCTTGGTGATCGCGGGGAGACCAAATACAGTCATAGTGCGTTACAAATGCTTTCGCCTTCATCGTATGTTAGAAATAATCAGCTTGGTAAACCCATCGCTAAGTTGTTGCGAAGAAGCGCCTGCAGCCAGGTGCTGGGAATGCCGTCTTCTGCAGCCCTTTTGGCAGCACAACTCTGCAGCGCCCAACAAAAGGCTCCTTCGCACTGGTGACTGACATCGATTGCGCGAGCAAGTTGGTCGCAAAGTGACCAGTCGCAAATGGTCGCTTTTCTTGAAAAGCGACTATTTACGGTTAGTCGCTCGCCGCTCGACTTTTCAGTCGCGCGACCATGGTCGCATAACTGCTAAACCAATCAGCGGCGCGCCAAAAGTTACGTTAGTATGTGCTTGCATCCGGCATGCTACATACAAGCACCACGCTAATGCGTGCTAGACTACAGGAATGTAATTACAAAGTCCACGCCACCACGGCAGACTACAGGTGTGCAACTGGCGTCTTGCCTGATGATGCTGGGGCGCAGCAGTTTCAGCAACGTGTCAAATGTACAGTGAAACCTCGTTATAACGAACAGTTAAAAAGTCGGAAATTAGTTCGCTATATCCATAATTCGTAATATAAAAATTCGTAAAAAATACATGCAAGAGGAGCAAAATTCAATCAGAGAAGGCACAGCAACTCGAACGATGCTTACTTGGGTCACGTTCATTTATTTACGCACAAAGAACTGCGTTACCGCGGCCTGCTTCTTGGTGTTGATCGCATTCCGTATCACGCCCTGTTCCACAGTTTGCAAACACTCAACAAGGGCAAACCCACTGCCCTCAATAGCACGCAATAGCACGCAGGGGGCCGAAGACGCTGTGCACTTGTCCGCATGGTCTCGTGTGCTTGTGCCTTGATGACAGCTTTGTTCTTCACAATGGTACTCAAAGTGCTCCTTGGGATGCCAAATAAGTCCGCAAGAATGCACTTCTTTTCGCCGTTCTCGACACGTTCAATTATCTCGAGCTTGGTCTTTAACGTCAGTGTCACCCTTTTTATCACATTCATCGCCATCACAGCACTACGCACACCCGCGCACCGCACTCGACACGACCATCGAAAGAGCCTCCGCACAACGCTACGACGGCCACGCCACTGCTTGTAGTGCAACACACTTGTAGTGCAACGAAGCCTGCCGCCTGCTATTAAAGTGAGGTAGGGCTTGGCGTCGCGAAGTTCGTTATATCCGTTTTATGCCAAACCGCGTTCGCTATAGGAAGTTAAAAATATATGTGTTTGACAAAAATATTTCGGAAGAGTTCGATATATTCAATAATTCGTTATATGCGTGTTCGTTATATCGAGGTTTGACTGTACGCGGTAGCGTTCACTGGAAACTAAACAGCAGCAGAAGATAGCTTAAAAATTATGCACCCATTTCCACGCAACGCCAACTGGAAATTACAGCTTACTCTTGATGTTACTCCAAGTCACGCGTGCGGAGTTCGAGTTGGAGGCGGTTTACTTGGAATGTCATTCAACGCAAAAGGCGGCACGGGCGCGCACCCTAGCGTCGCTTTTTTTTTTCGGCAGCTTCCGCACTGCCACAGCGGACACCACGCACGGCATAGCAGGTCAGCATGCTGGCGACGTCTTCCTCTTCGCTCAAATCAAAATCCGTGGCTGTTGCGTGAACGCGAAACCAGCGAAGTGCGCGCGAACTGCGTAGATCCCTATAGTTCTAGCTGAGAGCAAGGATCTCCGGGATTGCGACTTGCAGGTCGCGCTCGCCCGGACTTGGCGGTGTGAGCACCCGTCGCGTTTGGTCGCTTTTTAGTCGTCAGTCGCAAATGGTCCCGCGACCTCCTCAAGTCGCTGGTGTGATTGAGCCTAAACGGACGCAGTCGACGACGTGGCCACAAGAGCACCGACAAGCGGATCAGTGCCGTTTCACGTGCTGCGATAAAAAAATAAAGAAAAAGGAGGCGTGAAGGCCCCTAAGGGGGCTCGGAGAGAGAATGCGAGCGTGGCAGTTTGTACAAACGAAATGCTGAAATAAAATTCACTTGACTTGAATTGACTTGACTTGAAGACCGAGAAAAAGGTGTCCAGTGCGCGGGATAGCGGCTAGTCGAGTTCCTGACCCAAGGCCACTCCAGGCTCCCACCTGAGATCGACACCACGTCCAACCACTTCCTCCAGACTGTGCTTCGCGAACGTCGGAAAGGCGTCCGCCCCAGGCGACCCAGCGGCTCCAGCGCCGTAGCCGAGCTCCAGCTGACGAACGCCGCAATCGCGTCCGGCCGTTTCCCGTCTCCAGCATGACCATCTTCGCAGCAGCGTCAATCATCGCCGCCTTATGAATACTACCCTAGCGTCGAATGTCTAGACCGGTTCGGCATGACCCAGTGAACACGGTACTTTTTTACAATGTGCTGACTGTTTCTTAAGAGGAAGGCTTTAGCTCGGGCCCAACTCCAACTCGTCCTATTCAAATACACGTAAAAGGCAAAAACGTTTTTCTGAGATAACCCCTGGACCGATTTTAATGACATTTGTTGCATTTGAAAGAGAAAGTTAAATTCTAGTGACTGTTGGAAGCAGATTTTTTATTTGCGTCCTGAATTTTGTTAAAGAAATTTTCAAAAATTCGAAAGTTTGAAAAATCTTTAGCTTATATCGGAAGACGGCATAGCTGGAAATTTGCCTGCCTGGTGAGTCAAGAGCGTATTGCTTTTATACCTTATGGTATTTTTTAGTGGCAACACCATTATTACTATTGTATCGCCCTCGCACCCAAACGTAGAATTAACCCGCATGTTGTATCGCCTGTTGTAGTGCCCCGATTCTGAATAGCCAATGCAGCGATTTTTAATCGTGCTCGTAGTTAAAGTGCGTTGACACAATATTAACACTTTCAAAGCGAATACAAATCACGGCAATAAAGAATTATTGCAAATCACGCGCTACATTGGAATCATTTTCAATGCAGAGACACTACAGTGAAGCAACATGAACATATATTGGCTCATGTCATGCAAGAGAAGTAAAAGGGGACGAGCACTCACCATCACTACCAGCAAAAAAAGAAAAAAAGAAACATGAAGGCTTCCGAATTGACCACAACGCATGGCAAAGCTGGGGCAAAGTGAATATGCATTGGTTGCAGGCATCAGGGCTTCGAAGTTCAGGCGTTTCGCGTTACCGCGAAGTGACCTTAAAAAGGCGTTCAAAGCGAGGTTGAAAGCGCTGTCAAAAGCCTTTTATGCTCACAGACGCCAGGTTGTACAGTCAGCATGCAAATAGCTGAGGCGAGCGTACACCGACCGTTATATGCCGCAGGTCGTATTTCAGTGTCATCGATAGGTAGAATGTGGCGATTTCGTGCGACGCATGTGTGACTGCGTAACGTTTTCTTTTTTTTGAAGGCGCCGTCACCTGCTTTCTAACACGGAGCCCTTTGTTCAAAACGTCTAAACACAAGGAGTGGTTCACAGCTTCACTCCGCATCCTCTGGCTTAGCTTTTCGCATCTTTATATTTTTTTCAAAAGGGGGGAGGGGGTGAGGTCATCGCGTTTAATCAGCAGGCACATTCCAAGAGGGGCAAAAGCACCCGTGTACTTAGATTTAGGTGCACGCTAAAGAACGCCAGGTGGTTCAAATTTCCGGAGTCCCCCTCTACGGCGTGTCCTATAATCAGATCGTGGTTTGGCACGTAAAACACCGTAATTTAATAATCTAAGTTTATACTTGCAAGCGCTCACTAAATGCACAGCGACATCGAGCAAATAATAAAACAGTGATCGGTCTAAAACTGCAGTAAACAAAGCGCAATTGCTTATCTTCTCCGTCGAACACCCGCCATACACCACTGCCGTCGCTTTTGCTCGCGAAGCAGCACCAGAAACTAAGTGTGTGCGAGACAAATTTTCGTTCGTGTTAAAGGCCCAACTAAGCAACAGTTGCTTCAAGACATCGCTGAAAGCTGACAGAAGTGTAAATTCCAATCAAGAACACAAGCGTGACAACACGAGCATGCATAGGCGTTAACGGGAACAGCGCTCACCCGAGCCCGTGTACGCTTCGCAGCCTTGGCGACAGGCGGCGTTGTCGGCGTTTTGCGCTTGGCGTATGGAGTTCTTCTGCAAAGGTTCCAGGATCTTTGGTTTTGAGAACGGTCTGTGATCTAAGCGGCCTAGGCTAGTACGCAGAGCATGTCGTTGCGAGTCGAAGGACGGACCGTGGCACAGAATTTGCCATGTAATTTCGTCACATCTCCAGCACCCTTGGTTATCTAGGTGGCGCCCGAAATTATACTGGCTACATGGTTACACATCCGCACACCCGCCTTTCGCTTTTCATGGTCTTTTTCGCCACCGGTCATTGGAGCACAGCTGCGTGCACGGTTATAACTTATAACTTCTGTCTAACAGGCCGATTAAAATCCGCACACCATATAAAAAGAAAGTGCTGTATAAAAACGATTTGAAAAGGCGTATCGGAGGAAGCAATCATCTTGGAGATGTCTTTATTGGCCGAACGTATGTCACGGGAAATCTCTCGGCTTGGCTCACTTTGAAATTTTCTTCACTTGCATCGACCCCTCTCTGTCTTTTGTCTCAGAGCGGATCACTTTCTCTGCACGTATCTATATATGTTTTAGGAGTCTTCCCCTCAACTCTCCTTTTGTCTCCATTTGGCGTTCATCGATGTTCCGGAGGTGTCTTGTATTTATGTATTTTTTGTGCCAGTTGCAGCCGACTCGGCGACCGGAGCGCAGGCTTGGCTGAGCACGAAGACGGCGTTCTGGAGAGCTTCTCGAGATCGCACAGCGCGGCGGGAAACAGCTTGATCTCGGCGCAGCAATGGGTACCAAGTCATCGAGATTGCTTTCACGCCTTCGCCTCTTCTTGTGTCCGACGGACGCGAGCCGATATTGAACGGCGCTGCGTATAGAATTGCCGATACGGAGAAGGACAACGAAATACTGGGGGAAGAAAAACTGAAGCTACGGTGAAAGAAGAGACGTCGGTGGTGGTTAAGGAAACGGCGACAAAAATGAAAGGTCCAAGTCGAACAGGCAGATAGCGGCAACACAACGCCTGCTCTATATCTTCCATATTGGCCGGTCCAGTGCGGTCCTTTCTGGATTGCGGACGATGCAGCGGCGTTGCAGCCGCGCAACGGAACGAGGAGCATGGCCGGTGGCTGATGGAATTGGCGTTGGCCTAGACACATGTTTTCGTGGTCTCTAGCTTACCAGCTCGGCCCGTTATGTTTTCTGAGTGTTTTCCGCATGCGCGTTCTAAAATTTCCTAAGTCGTAATGTTCTGGCTCTCCTTCTCTCTCTTCTCCTTATTTCTTTCTTCTTTATGTCCCCCTCCCCTTCCTCAAGGCGCTGAGTCATGCTCCCTAAAGGGCTTCAGAAAACAGTGCCTCTTCTTCTTCACAATCACTCTCTCTCTCTCTCTCTCTCTGCCGTGATGGTAAAGGCAGCGTGTCGGAAAGAAGGCTACATTACGAGGGCTCGGATATATAGAGCAATGGACGCAGCGCTTGGACGCTCGCGTGGGGCAACTGCGGTCAGCTAGAGGGTCGAAAGAAAGGTGCGATGGCCTTGAAAGAAGTGACAGGAAGAGAGAGAAAAATATTTATTTATTTAGAAAGAAAAGAAATAGGGGGAGGGGGCAAGGCAAACAGAAACCACTTGTTCATTTCAACTCGAAGAAAGCAAACTTGAAGTATCATCTCAAGACAAGGGTGCCACGGACTGCGGCGGAAAAACCTTTCGCCGCGGCAAGAAGTTTAGTGGCACGTGCGAGGGCGTCTCCTTGCATGAAGAAGGTCACTGTTTATCGCGCGTAGGCAAAGTTACAAGTTTTCGCGTTTTTTTTTTTGCAATCGTGCCTATTATTATAAGCTTCTTTTAATTGACAAGAAGTGCAGAGGTTATTGAACGAATATTGTGCCAGGTACTCATTGCTTATGATCACGAGGTGCCATACGCGAATGGGCCGTTAATAAAAATGACATTCTGCACTGTTACGTGCCAAAGCTACCCTTTCATTATGAGACACGCCGTAGAAGTGGACTCTGGATTAATTTTGACCACCCGGGGTTCTTTAACGTGCACCTAAATCTAAGTACGCAGTTCTTGCATTTCGCCCCCATCGCAATGCGGTGGCCGTGGCAGGGATTTGATCCCGCGACCTCACGCTTAACAGCGCAGCACCAACGCCATTAAGTAACCACGGCGGGCTTCGAACGTGTGACCCCCAGATTTTTGGGTAATTGACATCGAAGGTGGTGTACTGGAAAAAGAAAGAAGAAAAATTATGGGGTTTTACGTGCCAAAACCACTTTCTGATTATGAGGCACGCCGTAGTGGAGGACTCCGGAAATTTAGACCACCAGGGGTTCTTTACCGTGCACCTAAATCTAAGTACACGGGTGTTTTCGCATTTCGCCCCCATCGAAATGCGGCCGCCGTGGCCGGCATTCGATCCCGCGACCTCGTGCTCAGCACCCTAACACCATAGCCACTGAGCAACCACGGCGAGTAAGAAAGAAAAAAGGAGGACCAAAAACGGATTGAGTTCGTAGAGGGTGACCTGCAAGGCGGCCACTTTCGGGCGCGAATTTTAGCTTTGTTTTGCTAGTTTAGAAAATCATAAATGTGAAAGCGTACCATGACTACTTCACGTGCGCTTCCTGATGACGCATTTCTCATATCCAGTTAGCGTTTGCATCTAGGGGAATAAATTGTGCAATACAGTTTCTGCTCAGGCTTTTTCATAGGCTAATATGTAGAAGAAAAAGGAAGGTCTACAAAAATGTGTTCTGTACATTGTACACGACCTCCACATTAGCGAATCGATTAGTCTGCTTTGCCTGCTGGTCTTTTCTGTTGATCCTTTTATTTTACAGAGCTAATGCGCACTTTAATAAACCCACTTGGGTTCGTATTCTAGATAATTTTTATTATCTCTCACAAATAGTCAAAATTATGGGGTTTTACGAGCCGAAACGACTTTCTAATTACGAGGCACGCCGTAAGGGAGGACTCCGGAAATTTCGACCAGCTGGGGCTCTTTAACGTGCACCTAAATCTAAGTACACGGGTGTTTTCACATTTCGCCCCCATCGAAGTGGGGCCGCCGTGGCCGGCCGTGATTAGATCACATGGCGAGTCACAAATAGTTCCGCAGATCCGTCACCCACACTGGTATCTATGTGAAGAAAAGGTTTAGTGCATGGAAGAATGAAATGCTTAATGGTGTGTAAATATTTCTTTTTGAGGACAAATCGAATGAGACTTCACTAGTGGCAGCAACGTATCAAATCAAATATAAAATATTTTCGGACAGTTTTCCAATAATGAACAGCCATTATCATCATTACTATATAAAATGATCTTCACGTCATGGTATTAACTACACTCTAAAAACAGTTTGCACCCTTTGGGGTGTATATTTGTCCCACAACAATAATCGTCATCTGCCTTGTTTGCGTTTCCTTTCTTGAAAACTCGGCGCTCGCTACTTTCCTGTCGAGAAAGCTGCGTCACACTGATAACGCGTGTACCGTTCGTGACTGGAAAGTACCGGGCTCGCAGCGTTAAAGAAAGGAAACGCGGGCAAGACAGATGACGATTATTGTTGTGGGACAAATATACACCCCAAAGGGTGCAACTGTTTTTAGAGTGTATATCAGTAAGTTTGTCATTACAGTGAATGTTATAAAGCGTTCCTTAATAACAGTGGAAATGGAGCATTAGAAGCAAATAAAAGGCTTATTTGCATGCTCATGACTAATAACTCAGTGCGAATGACAGTGACTTAGCCGGAAATGTTTGATTCGTTGATTTACATAGCGTGTTCCAGTATGTAAATTCTTGTGCTTTTCTCTATACTATTTCCAACAAGATAAAATGGATCGTGCTTTTACCACAATATTATGCTTGACTGGACTTGAAAAAGTTCAACTTTTAGAAAATATTTGTATTTATGATTACTGGCCATTCATTTCGAAGACCGCATCGAATATTGCAATATTCAGTTAGTCCTTCGAAACTTTTAAATATTGGCACATACAAAGAGACTAAAGAACCAGATGTGGCTCCTACAATTGTTTTAATTTTCTTCATAAGCAACGTGGGCTCTCATACTGTTTTTATGTGTATCCACTACACCGTTCACTAGCTGTGCAGAAGTGCAAGTACGAGTTTATGTGCGCACACTGTGAGACATCGAGGCAGCTTTGTCACGAGACGAGAGCGATGCGTGATGCTTGTGCAGGCGAGATTGGCGAGGAGACAAGTATGCAGAGAAGATTACGACATACACGTACATAAATTTAATGTTTATATACACGCTCTGGTGGATTATCCAAGAGTGGGCTCAAACCTGGTAATGCATATCGAGTGGCCCAAAAATGTCACAGCCTAAACATAAGAAAATCCAGAAAATCAAAGAAGTCATGGAAAGTTACACCCTATCTTACTAAGAGGTCTGTACGCTTTAGACATGCTCATGAGCCGACATCATGATTACGGGACTTAAACAGCAGTTGATTGTTTGATTGCAACTCAAGTACGCTTTGCTGTCGTGATGTTCTCTGAAATGTGGTTTGTTTCGGAGGAGGATGTATTGCGAGCTCCGATGTGCAAAGCCTATCTATATGAACCGCTGTGAAAAGCGTGGTGGTGGTATTTTTATGCTGGTGTCGACGGCAATGAATTCTGAACTGCTTTCTGCTTTTACTTGTATTTCACCTAGCTACGAAGTTCTTACAATTAAGTCTGCGCACAAATTTTTTGTGTGTGTGTTATCGGAAGGAAATTCTCGCGGTTTTTTTTCTCATGTCTAGGCGCATTTTTGGACTATGTGAACAGAAATCAATATCAACTGATTTTAGGTAGAGACTTTAGTACCAATATACTGGACGAAAATACCTCGACTTCAGATTCCGAATCAATGTTAAAGGCACACCTCCGTAAGAATGTTATAAACACACCCACGAGACTCACAACAAGGATAGGGACTCTTCTAGATCTCTTCATCATAAATTCTACCTGACCTCAAGTGAAATCAGATGCTATTGCTTGAAGTCTTAGTGACCATCTGCCCATATTTATCTCTGTAAACCTCATTTTACACTACCCTAAAAACACAACCAAATTTTTCTTACATACTTGTAAACAGAAATGCCTTATACTCATCTAGGGATCGCTTGTACAGATTTAAGTTCGAACGCAGTGTTCTAGAAAGGTGACGCCAGCGCTGCTTATGATAGCGTGCTTGAATTTTTCTGAAGCATATTTGCTCTCCGTTTCCATTCAATACCTTTGAGAGTTCAAAAAACGTGACGTAAACCATGGATGACAAAAGGAATTAGCGATATAAATAAACGAAATCAGCTATTTAGATCCTTTGTAATAAGCAAATTTCCTCAGGATATTAAGACCAACAAAGAATACATAAATTTCGCAACCAACAAACTTCGCTCGGCTAAGCATCACTACCTATTCAATATGTTTAACTCGTCCGACAGACGTTCAGAATGAGTCTGCAAGGCTTTAAACCCGATGCTTGGTGATTCACTAGAGCCAGTGACCGAAATTTTAGACGAAGCTGTTTTTTTTTAACTAGTGGGGCATAATCTGACAGATTCATTAATATTTTTTTTCTTTCTCTTAGTCCAGATCCAAATGTTGACGCAGACTTAAGTTACATCAACTACTCTACTGATCACACTGTTTCTTTTTCTACCTGTTTCGGAAAGTGAAGTTATGGCGTACTTTCTGGATTTAAGCAATAGTAAAGCGACTGGTGCATCAGGATTCCAAATAAAACCCGTGAAACATGCAATTTATATTCTAGCACTTCCTCTCACACACATATTATAGTTACGTTTGCTTACAGAAATTGTTCCAAGGAACATGCAGATTGCAAAAGTGAGGGCAATATGTGAGATAAAGTCATAAAAATGACATAGCCAACTACATGTCAATATAGATTTTGCCTACTTTTTCTAAATGTTTAGAAAATGTTATTTGAAAATGTCTGACAGATTTTGTTGACCGCGACAACCTCAATGAACCCGGCACCATATAGTACTCTTAAAAAAAGGAAACTATTGACTGAGCTTGCTATTTTAGCACAAAAGGAGTATACTCGTAGATGAGAAAATTTTGAATCCCAGAACGTGCTACTTGGGCTGCTTTTGGAGTTCACAAGGGTGTTTGACTTTATTAATCATGGCGTTCGAAAAAAAATCAAACTCGAACAGTACGGTGTTAGGGGAGTCGCAAATTCTTTAATTTATTCTTATTTGCTAAACAGGTCACACTGCAGATGAAAGTTCAGAAAAAAAAAACAAGTGACGTCGGGCGTTCCTGAGGGTAGTATCATGGGACCCTGGCTTTTTATACTTTACTTAAATGAAATAACTCATGCAAATACGGCTACAAAATACAGAATATAAGGGAACGACGCGAGTTTGTTTATTTCCGGAAAATCAGGTGCCGACTTAAATGCAGACACGAGCTAAGAACGCACCACGTAAAATAAATGAATGAGCACCTCATAATTCCCTAAATTAACCTAAATAAAACCAAAGGCATCCTCTTCCGTCCACGCAACAGATCTGTTAAGATCCCTCTGAATAAGCTAAATGGTAGATCTAATGAGATAGACGTAGTGTCATCTGGAAATACGCTGGGCGTATTCCTTGGCAAACACATGACTTGGGATGACCATGTTAATTATATTGTCGGTAAATAGTCTATAGTCGTGGGCATAGTGCACGGGTCATCAAACTTTTCATTTTCCTGTATCAGACAACTTATTGCTATACGATCCTCTCTTGCTTCGCCAAATTAACTATAGAATTCTCGTCTGGGGAACTACAATAGGGGAAAACCTGAACAGGTTTACAAAAAACAATAGGTCCGCCTAATGTCCAAAGCTCTTTTGCTTGTGCGCACAATGGGCCTTTTTCAGAAGCATAATCATATTCCACTTCATTTTACGCACGGTTATAAACTATGCCAGCAGTGCAAGCTCGCAATAGCGAATAAGGGTAACGTAATAATTAAGTTAGCCAAGCAAGTAGAAAACGTAAGCACTTATAATACACGGAGACCGGAACAGTGGAATGTTTTAAAATGCCGCGCAAATTATGGCAAGCAAAGGCTGCAATTCTTATTGCCCACAATACTGGACACCATGTACAATGAAAAAAACGCTGACTTTACTAATACCTAATTAAGCCAACTGAGAAGCATATTAATTAACAGGGGCCCACTGGCAGGGAATTCCGTTACCCTGTGATATAGTAGTGTTTGGTGTGCGTTGAACGTTTTTATGTATTCTATGATAATGTGTTGTTTATGGATGTATTACGACCTCTTGTCTCATTCGAAGTAGTTTTTCCTTTCTTATATATAGAGATAGGTGCAGATAACTAATCTCTAGAACCTGCAAGATGAAATGTTGTTACATTGCATTGTGTGTTGTATTGTAATTGCCCTCTCCACCCATTGTCCGTGTGCTGCTCAGTGTTGTGGTGGCCAGGTCTCCTCAAGCCGTCCTAAACAGTTTTTTTTCCTAGTCACCCACCGCATTGCTTTTGCTGGTATTTGCTGCAAAGAAATCCAAATTCACCATTACGCGAAACACCGGTGTGAGAAATGTCACAACTATGCCGATCCACATTTCGTGATGTATGTACTCCGGAACTTCCGATGGCACATACAGTTCACTAACGTGCATTGCTGATTGACACCATTGCTGACTGATATCTTAGACGCTGCAGAGCTGTCTATGCAGGTAGAGCCTCGAGAATTAGTGACGCACTGAGAACCGCGCTGCGAACTACTTCTGAATTACGCACAAGCTACGCTCCTTGAGCGTGTTGTTGTTGGGCTAAATCTAAGTGGTCACGAAGCTTCAATCTGGAAGCACGTGAAAGACGACAGCGGTATGTTTTCGAGTGCAACGTCTCCTTCACGATGCGCCCTATACAGGTTTCGACCGCATGGTGACACCTGCGACATGCATGCACAGCAAATTCCCATGCAGCGCGTAAATTCGTGATAATTTTGTGTGATCAGACCGCAAGACGGTGTCAACAGCGTTGCCATTCCTCTTTCGACTGTCGACGGAGCAAGAAACTATGTAATGTAACCTATAACCTAAGAAAAAACGTATCCTAATATTGGATCAATCGAATTCATTCGACTTTACGAGCACACGCCCTCGTACCCTGGACCTTACTTTACAGCTTCGCATTTCGTCCGACCTTTAACGACGTGGCTGCACCCCTCTAGTCAGTGTATGGCTTGGAGGAGTATTTTAATATGCGTACTCCCTCTTATGATCGGAATGGCCAGTAGCCCAATTTGTGACTTCTGCGGGTTAAAGGAAATGACCGTGGAGCTTCTTTGCGAGTGCCCTCGTTTCCACCTCCAAAGAGCAGCCCTGATCATCCACGCTACACCAAGTGGACAAGCGCCAAGTCGCGGAAATTGAAATTCTTGGAAACTGGCCTACACGATCATCAAAGTGAGCCGCTATAATGGCACTGCTGCGTTATCTATAGGCGATTCCGCACTGTGTGACAAGTAGTGATTGTGCACTGTGAGAAGTTTACACTGCATATGACTACGTAACACCTTCGCAGGCTGTGTTACCGCGATCAAAGAGATAATTCTTTATTGTTTTTATTTCGTTTCTTCTTTCCCTGTCATCTGTCGCTCGCCTGTAGTCTTTCCCTGGTACAGAGTAGCCAACAAGAAATAACACCTGGTGGCCCCCTGTTTTTCCTTTGCATTTATCTCTCTCCCCCTCTCTCTCCCTCTTTCTTGGCAAAAGATATGTGCGGCTTTCGTGCATGATTGGGATTATTGCATCAGCACATGACGCCAACTCACACCAATATATCGATTGAAATTTCACGTAGAAAAATCAGTGTTGTGCCGGTAAGCACAAGGCACGTTTAGTACAACTATTCGACAGGTTACGCTACTTCTAGCTTTGCTGACAAATAGAACACAGAGTGAATGTTTCTGTTAACATAAGTACATCCTCTGTTCACCTTTGAACCTGGAAATTCGATATAGAGGTATCTTGAGTTCATCGGAGCCTTTAAGTTTTTCCTGTGCGTTTACAGAAGAAGCCTCAAGGACGGTTTTCGTGTGATAGCATAGGGCTTTGAATCTTTAGGTTTTATTTCTTGATAAAATAGTAAGCGAAAAATTCGGCAGAGACACTTAAGACTGCTTACGTGTTCGAATACGAAAACATTATACTGGGGCCCTATAACATAACGCTATTCCAATACGTTTTTATTTCAATCTCCTGATGTCAAATTTGCGTAACCGCCGACGTAAGCATCGGGCGGTGACCCGCACGGTCGTCTGAACAGGCTAATCAAACGCTCTCCTTGTTCATAGGAGGTCACTTTTGTTTGCTTGAAAAACGAATAACATTTAATACACTGAGTGGCTTATCTAATTGGATGACAACAGACGAGGAGCACGCTCAAGTGGAGAAGGATTCGATGGGGCCGAGCCAGTGCACTGAAAATCGATAACCGGATGAAGAGGGTGCTGCTGGCGTCTGCAATTGGTCCGCTTTCCCTCGCTTAGCTTGCGGTGGCTGGTGGAAAATCGTGGCGGCATGCAACGGAAGCTTAAAAATGACTTTAAAATGGATCCTCAGCATAGAAGAGTTGGAAGAATGAGGTTGTAAACGGGCTTAAAGTGCTCGAAAACGTTACACGGCCGCGCAAGAAGTTTCAAGATACGCAAATAGAACCATGCTTTCGGGCAGGTGCGAGTAGCCAATGCCTAAGCGATCGACGGCAGCCATCCTTTCGGAACGAGGCAGTCTGAGGCGATTTAGAAGAAAAATCAGTTTTGTTCGGCATATTAATGCATCTTTAACGCGTATACGTCACTTTGACGCAGTGAGTTTTCGCGGTTTTGTGACGTAGCGTGACAGGTAGGTGAAGTGGGTGCAGCCCGAAAACTTTTGGCCAATAGCCGAGGGCTAATTGCGAGAAGGCGTCTAATCAGAAATAACTATTTTTCTTTTGTTCTGTCAACTCATGCATAATCAGTGTGTACACGTCATATCAGATGAATGAATGAATGCTTTATTTAGACAATACATTGTCGGGGATGTACGGGGTAAAGGCAGGTGCAACTGCGTGATAAAAGGCCCCTCTACCCGTACATTGCTCAGGATGAGGAACATCATGAAAATACAGTGCAACAATGAAACAAGAAAAAGAAGAAAATGTATGCAGCAAGCAATCAAATATACAAAGAAGTAACATTGTTACAATTTATACATAATATATCATCAGTAATGCGCGATAACAGGGGAATAATTAAGCAAGCAAATAATACTGATCAATGTAACCAAACAATATAGCAAATAGGAGAAAAAATGTAAGAAAAAACGCCTAAAACAAAGAGAAAAGTTATCAAGACCACAAGGACAGTTAAGTACCATTAGGAACCTAGCAAAAGATAATTCCTAACCTTTTTCTTTAGCCCGTGAGCAGAGCTGCATCTCTGAATCATAGTAGTGATTTCTGGATTATTATTTAGGAAATCTGGTACTAGGTAGAGGAGTGTCTGGGTACCATATTTGGCTCTAAACATACGTGTTATAAGTCTCTTATGCCTATGGTGATTTTGTGAGTTGTCGGATGACAGAAATGTGGACAGGGTATTTAGGTCATGCTGAATTTCTCTATGTGTATACATAGCAAGCCTGAGTTAGAATAGATGATCTATTGTGATTATGTTTAGCTTGGGAAAGTATGGTGCAGTGTGGTCACTACGTTGAAGGTTTTCCATGCAACGCATAGCTCTTTTTTGTAGGATTATTAACCTATCTAAATTTTTCTTAGTAGTTGTACCCTAGATTAGTCGACAATAGTGTATATGTGAATGAACAAGGGCATAGTATAGCTGTAGTTTTAACTATTTTGGCACCAAGGTTCTGGTATTATACACTATAGAAATTTACCTGCACATATTTGCATGTACCTTGTTTACATGTGGTGTCCAGCTCAACTTTTCTTCAAAGACGACACCTAGAAACTTATAAGTAGAAACTCGTTCGATAGCACAATTTTTAAATCTAATACAGGTACTATACTCATCAGGCTTATTACAGATTTTGAAGATAATATACTTAGTCTTTTCTACATTTAGTTGAAATTGATTAAATGCAACCATTTTGATAGATTAGCTAACTATCTATTAGCTGCCTTTTCAAGTTCAGATAAGTGTTTACCAATAAAAAAAATACTTGTATCGTCTGCATAGAGAACTATGTCAGAAGTTCGCGGTATGTTCACAAGATCATTTATAAAAAGAATAAAGAATAATGGTCCAAGGATACAGCCTTGCGGTACACCATACTTTATCGGTTGTAATTGGGAACAGTAACCATTTAGGCTGGTAAATTGCACCCTGGCGGATAGATAACTGCGTATCAAGTTTAATACCAAACCTCTAACACCCTAGTGTGCGAGTTTGTGCAACAAAATGGGGTGCTTAAAAGAATAGAACGCCTTTTTAATGTCTAGAAATATTCCAAGAATGTATTGCTTAATATCAATATTATTAACAAATTTTCTTTAATAACTAAGAGTGCCGTTTCGGTTGATTTCTTTTCACGGAAGTGGCTATGGTGTTGGGCTGCTGAGCACGAGGTCGCGGGATCGAATCCCGGCCACGGCGGCCGCATTTCGATGGGGGTGAAATGCGAAAACATCCGTGTACTTAGATTCCGCTGCACGTTAAAGAACCCCAGGTGGTCCGAATTTCCGGAGTCCTCCGCTACGGCATGCCTCATAATCAGAAAGTGGTTTTATCACGTAAAACCCCATAATTCAATTCTTTTCACGGAAGCCAAATTGCTGCTTGCAAAAGATTTGGTGGTTGCCAATAAACTTCATTATTCGTGATTTTAATGTATATTCTAGCACATTAGAAAATGAAGGTAGCAATGATATAGGCCAATATTTATTCAAGTCATTAGCCATTAGCCTTTCATTAGTCAGAGAAGTTTCTTGTTCTGTGGCGTCACATTCTCAAGGAAATACACGCCAGAATTAGCGGTTTTAAATTCGGCTTTCTTAGCCATCTATTGATCACGTGTGCTCAGTGGCTATGGTGTTAGGCTGCTGAGCACGAGGTCGCGGGATCGAATCCCGGCCACGGCGGCCGCATTTCGATGGGGGCGAAATGCGAAAACACCCGTGTACTTAGATTTAGGTGCACGTTAAAGAACCCCAGGTGGTCGAAATTTCCGGAGTCCTCCACTACGGCGTGCCTCATAATCAGAAAGTGGTTTTGGCACGTAAAACCCCATAATTTAGTTTTATTTTTTTTAATTGATCACGTGTGACACGTGATGTTAAACGGACGAGCACGACAGGAACTTTGCCAGCATTTGGCGGCAGTCTATGCACGCCTTCGACTTCAGAGCTAGTCAATCCAGGAAGGGTAAGCTTACTTGCTAAATTATTCAGCTTCCCGAGCAAATTTTCATTCTGGGTGACAGGTAAGCCATGGATCTCAACATTTGGTCGCCTGTTCTATTGCCCTAGGGAATTTACTTGCTTTGCAACTCAAGAACGTTCATGCTGGTGTTAGATGTGCCGACGGAATCTGCACTTTTTCTAAGCGTGGTTATTTCAGTTGATTGCTTTTGCATTTCGGCAAGCACTGAATCATAATGATCAGACAAATGCTGAACAGACAGCTCAAATTTGTCCACTATATTCTTTCATATCATTAGTGAATCTACCTTGCTTTGTATGTCAGGTATTTGGGCCAGCTTCTTACTAATTTCAAATATTTTCTCGTAGGCCAATTTATGCTCGCCTGTGTGGCTATTTTCACCACGTGCCCTTCGGGCACCCGAAACTAGGCACGTCTGGCACTTCCATGGTTTCTTTGCGGCATCCTCTCTTTTGAAGGTCGTCTTGCTCACAGCCGAGCTTGATCCCAGGTGATAGCCATATTTATATTCTTAGCAGGTTGGATATGTGCCACTATCTAGGAGTGGCTCAAAACAAACTAGGCAGCCATCGGACTCGGACATATCAAACAGAGCAAAACTCGAAGGCTCACGGTAACAGGGGTCGTTGAAAGGAAGCTACAATGATCACCAACAGGAAGCTATTGCAACAGCGGCGGTGGCAGTGGCAGACAACGACAATTTTAGTGAGGTGTAGATACAGTGCACACCTACTTGGAAAGTCATTGCATAGGGGTTAGTCACGAGATGACTGTTTTCGTCGCCACCACGGCTGAGCAATGGTCCTCCGGTCACTCCGGTGTTTGGATAGCACCTTTTGTAGTAGCGTCTCGGTGACGTAGGTCACGTTGGGGGCGCTGTCGATTCTTGATACGGCTCCCAGGTTCTTGATATGGCGTTGTAAAACGGGGCAGCAGGCGCCTATTGGTAGTCACACTTGGGCAGTAACTTCCTGCAAAGTCAGTCGATAAGGGTTAGTCACGAGCTGACTGTTTTCGTCGCCACCACCACTGAGGAAAATGGGGAGCTATCGCGGTTTTCGTGACGTCGCGTGACAGACAGGCGAAGTGGGGGGCTTCCAGAAAAGTTTTTGACCAATCGCGGAGGGTTGATTGCAGAATTGGAATAGAACAGTTCGGAATTGTTTTACGTTATAGCGCCCCTATATGCGGACCTCGGAATATCATGAGCGCGCTCATTTTATACACTCTTGACGTGGCGGCACTTCCTCCCCATTGACTGCGCCATCATCTGTCCAATGACGCCGCACTAGGCCTCAGCTTTAGTCAGCCAGATGGCTGTGATGGGACCTGTGCAATGACGCACGCATTAGGTACACCTTTAATCAGCCAAAACCGTGGAACCACCCTGGCGTCTGAGAAGCGTGCTCGTCTCGCTCCCGGGAAGGCCGGGTTCGATTCTCACCAACACCGATATGTAAAAAATTTGCTTTTCAAAGTTGCGAATCTAATTTGTCTGTAGGAACCTCCCTGAGAAACCTGACGTCATTCCGAGCATTTCTGACGTGTTTTTACTCTTTGTGCCGTCGACCATTGTTCGTATCGTCGCTCGGTCGCGCCCCCGAAGACGCCGGATTTTCGTGTAATGAGGCACATAATGGTTTCGCACTAAAAATAAACTACCCCTTATGCCGTAATCACCTATAGCCTAGCATATGTGCTGTCAGTTTTCCTGCTTCACTAGCCTCGCATCAACAGTGCGTCAAAGATTCTTATAAAGCCATAAGCCGATAATGAAAGCGGTGTCCAGCCTTATCAAACGCTTTCCTCTTTCAATAAAGAACATAGATGAGCGTACGAAACTCGCAGGTGCATGCACTCGGCAATCTTTCGAGCCTAGCGCCCTTGTCACAGGAGCGATGTTTCACGGACGTCTGGCTCTCGTGATGGAAAGCTGTAAACCTTGTCAGCGACCACAGTGGCGCCATATATATTTCAAAACACTCCCGCACAATCCCACTAGCTGCAGCCGTGCCACACTAATGAATACAAAGAACGAAGGTGCAAAAACAAGCAGACTCTTATCTCGTTTTTCTGTTGCTAGATTGCTTTTGACCGTTCCGAGCAAGGCTTCAAAGCCACAAAAGCATAACACCTCCTGCTATCGCTAGTGCCAGAGGGCACATGTGGCTGCGAGGCCGCCCCAGTGCCACGCCGCACTTTTCACTGTCCAGAAAGTGGCGTGCAGTTTCCGGGCAGTGATCAGGACGCAGCCCTGACAGCGTTGCGGCAAAGACTGTCTGGCTCGAGCTTTACAAAGCTGAGCTGGCGAGAGACGACACGCGTCGGGAATAACGGCGGGCTTTGTAATCACACGCTTCGCTTGAGCTCTTGGCGACAGCGCACCGAGTGGCGCGGCGAATGCGTAATTACGCCTCTTTAACTTCAGCCGCTGCTAGAGCGCGACTCGTGAAAATGGAAAGAAGGAAGGGCAAAGAATGTAGCGCGCGCACAGTGACATGGGAAGTGAAGGGCAAAGGACACAGGGGCTTATCTTTGTACTTGGGCAATGAGTGGCACGTTTTGCTTTGGCTTGTGGCACTATTTAGTAGATTGCCGTCGCGAAAGCTGTACCGGACTTAACTTTCGGCTGGCCTTGAGCCATGACCCTGTCGGCAACCCTTTCGTTTTCCGGGCAATGAAAATGCCACTCGGATCCGCGTGAACGAGGACGAGGGCAATAACGGCTAATTCATCCTGAAGAGCTGCCGGCGCACATCTATTTCGCGACCTCCGGATTGCTTGTTTATTTTGTGGCAAAAGCAGGTGATGGATCACGAAGCCGATGTCCAACACGGTTCCCGACATTACTGTGCGCACCGAAATGCTAGACGTTATCGTATTCTATGCCTCTGTTATTGAAATACCATGCGAAAATGTTTCATTGACACTTCCTGTAAGAGAACGTACCGAAGAAATCACCGCCGAGGCGATTATTTTGTAAGGATTCTCTTCATCCAATTTCAATCAGTTATTCGTATTTTTATAAGTCACGCCGAGTTGATAATCGAGGCGATAGCTGCTACGAAGCCGCAAGCAAGCCAATGAACATGCTCGAAAGCGTAGAGCATGAAATGGATTGTTGCTAAACGTGGCCCCATTCCTGCTAAGCAGTGGACAAATTCTTATTAGTAAGTCCCGTTTTCTACGCTGCTTACACGTTGTGTTGTACAATGTACGCTGTAGCCTGGCTTGGAATGCTCCAGCTTAGTCTCACAAATTTACAGGCGAGAAGGTGTGTACTAATAGAACTCGTTATCTTATCTGTCGTCTGTCATTGCTTGCAATTAGAGGTGAGGCATAGTACCATGTAACTCTTCGAGCAGTCATTTTCTAAAAATAGCGGATAATAAACACCCCACTTATGGAAACACTGAGTTGGCTGAAGCACTACCCTCGCACATAATCACCATTTACGAAGTTAAGGAAGTCTTAGTTATTCTGCTCTTCATGATAACAATATTCGATCATGATTATGGCAGATGACCAGCGTACCGTTTCCTGCAAGCCAGATAACTCACGCCCCTCCCGAAATTACAGCGGCGAGTACGACTGCAGGATTACAGTCGCTTGGCCTCCCCCTCGGCTCTGCTGGTTGTGTACAGCTTGGCGGAATTCAAGCCTATACTCGAGATCAACCAATTTATTTTCAAAAGTTTTGCGTGGCGCAAGAAAATGGGGACGCATTGCTATTGCGCGACGCGTTACACCACACTGCGTCTCGCCTTACTTCCCTATCACGCTTTATCGTTCACCGCTTCTAGCCTTTTCATCATTACTGAGCCCCCCCCTCGGATCTCGCATCTCTCTTCACAACGCCGCCCAAAAACGTCAAGGACGACGCGCTTCGTGACGTCTGGACGCCGCTGATAAAAGTGCCATTGAGCTGCAGTGATATCCGGCCAGCGTTTAGGACACGCTTAGACGCCGACGACGCCAACTATGGATTGCAAAGCTCGCCAGGGCCTTTGCTCGTTTTCCCTATTGAGTGATAGAGAGTGGAAGGGAAACGCAATGGGGATTATTCTAGCTTTTATTTCGTGCAGCATTACTTCTTTTTTTTCCTTTTTCTTTCTATTTTTCTTTTGTAACACATGTACAAATCAGTCAGATAGAGAGGGTAAGACGGCGATGGAGAGTACTAAAAAACCATGAATACTCAAAATTACTCAGGCGAGAATGTGCGAAATATTCTTGAGATCTGTGACATAAAAAACTGTAGAAGCTGTCTTGTTATATATTGTAGCGTGGGGTAGGTGCAATCCAAATGTATAAGCAGGATTATGCGCTATGGGGAGAGCAAATATATGCTCTGCAATCATTATAGCTTTTAAATCTCGTTAATGCTGTTAACGTTTAAGCAAGCGGATTTAAATCAATTGAGCAGGGGGTCTGAATAACCACCCATCTCTACATAAATTTTTTCTGGCGTGCTACTCCAATGCCATACCAAAACCAGCGCTTGATAATTTGCCGCTTGAGCTTTCATGTTCACGGCTTAATGCGGCTTTCAGTTTGAGCGAGTAAAGTGCGACATGTTCCATACAAGGGTAACTGATGTCATAACTACTAAAAGGACTGTTTTTCTAGATACTGCAGCTCTTGCACCGGCACCACAATATAGATATGTAAGAACTGCAGAAAAATGCATTGCTAGTGCAGTTGATATGTTTTCACAGTGTGTAAAACGCAGTATAGAAAGTCTTCACTGGCACAGTCAACACGGGCACAATATAACTCCGTATTATTTTTTCAACTAGTGCTAGGCACAAGACTTATCAAAATGTTATATGGCGGGAACAAGCTTACTTAAATTCTGCTAATAAAACACCCCTCCTACAGCGAGTAACTAGCAAGGTAATGAGCGAAATGCTGTTAATAACGGTATAATACAATTTGTTATTGTCATGCTAATTATGATGTTTACTAATTTTGCGAAGTTACATTAGCAAGAAAAATGTTGCTTCGAATTTCATGTTCCCGGAATCCCCGACAGCGAGGCAGTCGTAGCTGAGACACACGGTAGCTCTCGCGTTCAAAGGTCCCGCTCATGTAACTTTATAAAGAAACTCGGCCGAACCCATCTCAAGATTACTGTCGACGGTAATGCGTTTATCATTGCATCACTATAGCGATACAGCGTATTACCACCGTCAAAACCAGTTATGTGTGAGGTGTGTACTGCAGTGGGACTCCTTTTCGTGCTTTCCTAAGAACACTCGGTGCCGTCTAGCGTGTCTCCCGCAAATTGCGGGAGTGGCCTCCGAAGGGCATGGCGCGCTGGTGCGCACGAATGCTGAGAAACGTGTCATGCGGTCACCAGGGCGCCACTCTCGCCCTTCTTTCTGGGCGTGCTGCGCTATCTGGTGGCACTGCCTAGAAGTTCGCACGTGGCCTCCGAGACGAGAAGCGTGGCTCACTATCACATGCGAACGCTGAGCATTGGTAACTCACTTGCCACACACCCCGTGGCCCATACTCCGTTACCCATGTTGACGAGAGGTTTATTGAATAGCAGCACGCAACGCACTGCTGCACATCCCTCCCACAGTAAATAACCGGCAATGTAATGAGCGAAATGCTGTCGATTATGGGATATTGCGATCAGTTATTATCGTGCTAATTATGGTGTTCACCAATTTTACGAAGTTCCATTAGGAAGAAAACATGTTGCCTCGAATTGATGGTGCAGCTTGCGACAGCATTGGTGTGAAAAAAAAATCATTGAAAAGCGGCGCATACTCACTGAATTTGCGGCGTAGCCTGCTAAAGCATCGCGTTACTGTCTTTACGAAACCCTTGTTTCGTAGATTCCATTGTGCCCATCATCGGTGGTGTTTCAAGAACCTTTTTTTTCTCATTGAAGCGTGGTACAGTCCCCATGCAACCTTCCAAATTACCCAAGTTGGCATCAAAGATGTTCATTGAAGAGCAGTAAACACCTACTGGCACGTATCCAGTGCCTGGAGTTGTCATCAGAGAGGTTTATGCTTGACTAACACAAATCAAGTGACACACACCCCAGGCCAACAAGTGGGCTTTAAAGGGTTAATTGATCAGCGGTACGTACCCACTCCCGCATCCACATTGACCCACGCCTGCCCAAAACAGGTTCGTTGAAGAGTGGCATACGTGTACGCACTGCCACATACACAGTGACCCAAGTTGATCCGACGGCTTGTTTCAAACGCTGTTGCACTCAGCACAGCAGTCGAATGCGCTACCCATATGGTCAAGGACTACCCAGTGTCCCAGTGGCGGGAACGGTTAGAAACTTGCATACATGGTTAGACAGCTAGACAGAGAAGAATTCTTACGCACTAAAAGAGAGTAGATGCCTCTAGACACGCTAGATATCTGGAGTACCCTGTCTTGTTGGCGCATCTTGTATGTATATATATCAAACAGTGCATTAATCATGAATTAATTCCTGGCGTGCCCAATATAGATGTATTATCAGAACTTGCTTTTTTCAATGATTTCTTTTTTTACATCCCTTAAAGTCCACAGGAATTAGTAGAGTGAGGTGGACTACTGAATGATAACTTTTTTCTACTTTCACATTAGGATATTACAATAGTGATGTTTCAGTCAGGAATCAGTAACTCAGTCAGCAGAAAAAGAACATCAGTATATTAGTAGTACTTGCTGGCGTTATTTCACTACTATATCTCAACATTTGCGTAATGTCTTGATGCCGTTGTCAATACTTGCCAGCTTATGCTCCTTTGCTCCTTGTCACTTGGTTTTCCTAGTGCCGCCTTTGCTAGTTTTCGTTGTACGCAACCGTACGGTTCTACAAGACTATTTGCGAGAACACATAAATTTACGTTTGCTTACGCCACCTAACCTAACCTAAACCAACCTGATAGATGCCTTTATCAGATCTTTTCTCATTGGCCGTGGTGCACGTAATGCCAGCGGTTAATGGCGATATTTGTGAAATGAATAACGGCACCACGATGGCAAGATTCGGTTCCAACACTTTGTTGCTTAAATGACTTCGAAATGTGGTTGCGCCGCGACTAGTGTAGCCCCTATGTAACTCCACTTTGCTCCAGGATTTTCCGCGTGCAATGCCAAGGGAGGAAATGCATTTTCTTTTGTTGGGCTGTCACTGTGCACTTGCAGTGTTTGCAAAACTCTCCTATCACAAAAAGGACCTCAAGACGAGGAGCGCAATAACAAAACAGTAGTACAGTAGACATTCATTAAGCGAACCAAGTCGTTACCAGTTGGGAAAGCACTTTTCAAGCCCCTGAGGTCACGAAACAGTTATGCGTCCCTATTCATTGGCTTCATAAGCGGATGCTAGGTGACAGTTATGGGTCTCCAAAAGACAGTAGACATGTACTTTGAGGCAATCAGAAGCAACGCCAATCAGTCGACAGGAGAAGCCCACACGAGACGAGGCAGGGAAGAAGGCACCAAGGAACTTGATTCCGCTGGAGAGATATAACGACCATGAAGAAGTGATGTACTACGTTATGTCTCGTAGACCAACTCTACCTACGTTTCCTCGTCGGCCACCCCTAACACAACCACCGAGAACAAAAGCTTCAGAAACTTTTCCTACGCTGCTCTCCCCACTCGCACATGCTTCGTCAATCACTCTGTCAGTGTTGCCGGTGAATACAGCGGCGTGCACCACGGTAAAAGACTGACGCCTGCAACCGTGCTTCAGAAAGTGAAGATCCGTTCTGACATCTCCTCTTGCTACTGCCAGAACGCTCCTTTTTGTTGTTTTCTACTTGCTTTTCAGCATACATATTTATTGCCATGAAAAAAATTAATATAGAAAGAAGCGCAAAAGTGTGAAAACCTCACATAATTTATATGTGAGAAGTTCACAGCCCATCTGCTTCTCTTACCAACGTTCCCTGCAATGTTCGCAACTGTTCGCAACGCCCGTCCTTGGAACGCCGAGGATTCTTCGAGCCCGCATTGTTTGGCCCAGGGGTTCCGGCTCCGCACGATTGGTGGTTAGGGCCGAAGAGCTCGCGTACTTTTCCCGTCGTTCTTCTTTCTATGGCTATTCTTTCATCCGAATGTTTCTTTCGCCCTTGGTTCTCATATTCTTTTTTCCTCATGCGACTCGGGCTTCGAGAATACCACCACGCGGCCCTCACTAAGCTCCGTGAGGCCCATGAAGTTGGTCACTGCAACATCTGTAGTGATTTTTCTCAAGCTTTGGAGTAACTTCCTCGCTCTAGCCACCACCCTCACTGATTGCGACGTGCTACGGAAGAAGCACCCGTAAACTGGGCTCTTCCCAAGACGCAGTACTAACCACTGTCCACAGTCTGCGTCAATCAAAACCGAAAAAGAAAAAAAAATTGGCGGCAAAACCAAAGGCTCCCACCGAACGCATCTTCGGCCTCACTGCTTCCTCACGCACGCCTCCACTGCCATGCACATGGACCAGAGGACGTTAAAGGAAAGCCCGAAGGGCTCCCCTGTGGGCCCCTCTGCAACGTCCTCGTTGGCCATCGGCGTTGTTTTGAACCGGGGCTCGTGCTCTTATGTCCAGCGAGCTGCCGCTGCTTTGTTGGTCTCGGGGTGGCCCTAAAGCAAATACCTCGCTGACGCCGCGGGACGAAGCCAATGCCCTCCACGTCCTCCTCACTTCGCAGTCACAGCTTTTGTTTTCACTCCTTCCCTCTTTAGATTCTTCTAGAATATTTGTTAGTGTTCTTGTCTTTCCTTTCACCATCGCCTATCTGTCTTATTCGCCTTCCCTTCCGACACGTCTCTCGGTTTTCTTTCGAATAAACTGTCTCTCTCACTCGTCTTCCTTGCTTTCTGTCTCGGCGCCCGTCGCCCTCTTTGTTTGCTTACCCGAAACTGTCTCAACGCCCTTCGTAGTTCTCGGTCGTTCGATGCGTGGTGTATCTTTGTTTACATGGCCGCACGTGTCGCGAGCTATTCTGATTACGGCCTGCCCCGACGTGGGTCTCGCGCGACGTGCGATTCACTCTGTTGGTTGGGATAGAAAGGACTGTGCTTGTCCTTGAGGCCTGCCTTTCATCGCTGCTGGTGGCAGGACAAATGACCCTTGGGGCTGTTCGCCCAAGATACGCTGCCTATTCTATTGCATAATAACTCGGTGAATGTTTTATATAAAACTGGGAGTAAGCTGATGGGCCTATAATATTGCGAAATAGTATCTAAACAGTTGGCGGCATTCGCATAGTTTTGATATTCGCCGCCACTAGCTTGACAGTGCGTCCAAGCTTCACTTGAAGAATTTTCTTATCAAGCATTGATTAGAGGCGCTTCCGTTACAAGTGTCACAAGCTCTTCTAGAACAGCGAAATATTGTGATATGTTGGTATTTGTGACTCGTGGATTGAGCGTGCTGATGCACAATTGCTTTGAACTTACGACTCACATGCAAAACGTTAGTGACGCGAATACTAAAGAGCAAGTTGGCTTCGCCTATCGGCTTGAAACATGCCCAGATAAATGGGAAAATTTTCTGCACTTGTAAACTCAATTTCATTTTCATGGTGATCACCTTTTCGCTCCCAAGTACAACACCTAGAAGTGTCTGGCATAGTATCAAGGCTCGGTAGAACGCTTTACTTGCAGCTTTATACAAGCGAATGGCCTTATAGGAGAAAATACATTTTTCCACACCACATAACTTATTACTCACTGCAAGAAAAACAATCGGAATAAGGTATGCGACACGAGAGTAACAGCACCACCCATCTCTCCAGTGGAGCGATCACAGGGCAGTTTGATGTATGAATAATAATAATAATAATAATAATAATAATAATAATAATAATAATAATAATAATAATAATAATAATAATAATAATAATAATAATAATAATGATGATGATGATGATGAGGACGAAGTGCTCTCCCTGCGATCTCGAATTACCCCTATCCTGCACCAACCCTTTCTAATTAGCGCCTGCGAGTGTCCTAATTTCACGTCCCACCTAGTCTTCTGCCGTCCTGGACTGCACTTCCCTTCGCCTGACACCCATTCTGTCCACCGGTTATCTAACCTACGCCTTACATAACCTGCCCAGCTACATTTTTTTTCTCCTAATGTCAATTAGGATATCATCTATCCCCGTTAGCTCTCTGACAAACACCACTCTCTTTGTCTCTAAACGTTATAGCTAACATTCTTCATTCCATCGTTCTTTGCGCGGTCCTTAACTTGTTCTAAAGTCTTTTTGTCAGTTTCCAAGTTTCTGCCCCATATCTTAGCACCGGCAAAATGCACACCTTTCTCTTCAATGACATTGGTAAGCTTCTAGTCAGGAGCTGACATCGTCTGCCGTATGCGTTCCGACCCATTTTTATTCTACTGTGAATTTCCTTCTCTTCATAAGGGTTTCCTTTGAGTATTTGACCTAGGGAAACGAACCCGTTTACTGATTCTTGAGGCTGACTGGCGATCATGAAGTCTTGTCCCCTTGCGAGGCTATTCATCATTATCTTTGTCTTCTGCAAACTAATCTTCAACCATACTCTTACAATCTCTCTCTTAAGATCCTCAGTCATTTGTTGTAACTCATCCCCAGAGTTGCTGAACAGGACAGTGTTATCTGGAAACCGAAGGTTGTTGAAATATTCGTCGCTGATCCTCACGCCTAAGCCTTCCCAGTTTAATAGCTTGAATATTTATTCCAAACATGCAGTGAATAGCGTTGGAGAGATTGTGTCTCCTTCTGTTACCCCTTTTTTTGCAGGTATCTTCCTACTTTTCTTGTGGAGAATTAAGGTGGCTGTGGAATCTGTACATATTTTCCAAGATTTTTACGTAAGCATACTGCACTCCTTGATTACGCAATTCCTTTATGACTCCTGATATCTCTAATGAATAAAACGCTTTTTCTTAATCTATGAAGGCTATATAGAGAGGCCTATCGTACTCTGCTAATTTCTAGATTACCTGACTGATGACATGGATGTGCTCCATGGTAGAGTATCCCTTCCTGAAGCCAGGCTGTTCCCTTGGTTGGCTGAAGTCCAGTTGTTGCCCTTATTCTACTGGATAATGACATAGTGAATATTTTATGTAATACTGGGAGCAAGCTAATGGGCCTACAATTTTTCAATTCTTTAACGTCTCCTATTTTGTGGATTCGTGTAATGTTGGCAGTTTTCCAGTTCTCTAGGACCCTTGAAGTCGATAGACAGTTCGTATAAAGGGCGGCCAGTTTTTCAAGAAGTATGTGTCCTCGAACATTTAATTAAATCGACTGCTGTTCCATATTCTCCTGACGATTTTTCCAATTCCATGCCTTGCAAGGCCCTTCCAACTTCATCACAAGGTATAGAAGGAGCCTCTGCAACCCGTTCCTTAATGCTTCGAATGGAGGTGTCGTGGCTCCTCTGGGTGCTTTACAGGTCAGTATAGAATTCTTCCGCTGCTTTTACTATACCTTTGAGACTGCTGATGGTATCGTCACGTAGTAGTGACGGTGAATATTACAGCTGTAAAACTGTGAATGACGAAACTGACCTTTTATTGGGCGAACTTGTGTCCGCAAAAACAATTTACACTCAAAATACAGCAATAGTGGCATACACGGCCGGCGATGGTCGAAATTCTGATCTGCCGGTGAAGTGCGTCGATTTTTATACACAAGCGATCGACCATTTCAGAGTAATTGTTGGTGCTTGAGTGTCTTCCAGAAAGATCTCCACTATTCGCGTCGCGCATACATGTAATTAGATTACACAAGGTTAGGTGACAACACACAGCGGATGGAACCATCGATAACATTCCAGAAACTTCCGATACATGCAGGCGCGTCCCACGCTGAGCGATAACATTTGTTAGACGGTGAAAAACACTCACCAGAAAAAGATAAACAAGTCCACGTGCAAATATTACCCTGCCTATCTTTCAGCGTATACGTCTTTATTTGCAATACGCCAAGCATTCTCACCAATTTCATGCTGCGTCCATTTTTACAGCTTCCTCAGTCTTTCTCACGTTTTAATTTAGAATATCTCCTATTTTCTCCTTGTTGATCAGTTATGGTAGCTCCGCAAATTCTATCTTATCTCTTTAGTTGGGGACTGTCATTCTTTGTCGTTTTTTATTAGGTCCTTTGTTACTTGGGAGAGTTACTGGTTACTTGTTACTGGTTGCCTTGGTGCCTTACCTCTCACTTCAGTTGCTGCTTCTCAAGCCAGCCAAGTTACGGTTCATTACCTCTATGTCATATTGATTTCTCTGTTCTAAGGCTGCATATTTGTTTGCAAGTATCAGCGTGAATTGGCCCGATTTAACCCTTACTGCTTCTAGGTTAGCCTATTTCTTCCTCACTAAGTTTACTCTTTCTCTTATATAGGCATTTATTAGTCACCGGCGTTTGGGACCGAGCGTTAGAGAAGGGCACGGATTCCCAGCACGAGCGGCATTCACAAGCAAAAGCACTGATGATGACCACCCACGAGGAAGCGCTGGAGAGGACAACTCAGTATATTGTTCCAATCCTTGTCTGCAATTGCAGTAAAACACGTTGTGGGGCTAGTTAGTTCATAGCTTTCAAAAGATGAAGTGCCAACAGTGACAGCACACTAAGAAGGAACAAAGACAGGATTGCCTTGTCCTGTCTTTGTTCCTTTTTAGTGTGCTGTAACTGTTAACGCGTCATCTTTTGAAATCTGCAATTACCCCCGGGAACGAAAAGGGAGCCACCCGGCGACCTAACAGCTTGTTGCTATGAGTGGGTCAAAGTACGTCTTGAGGCTGTCAACGTTGAAAATGTCTCGTCCATGAGGGCACGTGTCTGAAGACGGTCTAACGGGCTCGATCACGTAACTCGATATCTGCGTTCGACGATGTGATAGGGGCATTCATACTTGAGCAGTAGTTTCGACGATAGCCCAGATGCAGTAGAAGGGACAAGCGCTCCGGGGAGGAATGTGGGCGCACATGTGGTGTCACTGCGAGCGCTCTTCCGGGGCTCTTGGTCATTTGAAGTAAAGGCCCTCCCTCTTCCTAGATCACGACACTCTTCGGCATGTCTTGCTGTGGCAGAAATAGGCGCGTACTAAGATGCATCCGGCTTCTATGGAAGGATTTTGTCGATTGTATGCGACAGGTGCTGGCCATAGAAAAAGAAGAAGGGTGAAAAGCCAGTGGTACTCTGAGTGGCAGTATTGTAGGCTTAGGCTCCAAAGGGCAGAATGGCATCCCAATTTGTGTGGTCGGAGGCTACATACATTGCGAGCACGTAACCAAGCATACGGTAAAATCGTTCTGTGAGGCCATTGGTCTGCGGATGGTGAGCAGTAGTGTGGTGCAGAACGTGGCACACGTCCGCGATCGCTGGGCAACTCCTGTGGTGAACCACGATTCTGTATGAATCGGCGAAGCAAGAAGGAGGGAACATCGTGCGCTGTAGCCGCTGGGAGAACGGCAGTTTCGGCGTATCGCGTGAGGTGGTCAACAGCCACGATTCCTTAGCGCTTGTAGATGTCAGGGGAAGTGACCCATAAAAATCGATGCTGACGCGCCCCAACGGCTGGGTTGTGCAAGGTAACGGTTTCAGACCAGCAGGTGAAGGGCGCGGTGAAGGTTTCCGGCGCTGACAATCGAGGCACGAGTGAACGAGCTTCTGAACGTAGCTCTACATCCCGTGCCAGTGGCACCGCTGTCGAGTGGGCTGGTAAGTTTTCAATACTCCCGAGTGTGCACACTGTGGGTCAGAGTGAAATGATGCGCATGTTTCAGAACGCAGACTGCGGGTTACCACTAGCAACCACTGGCGGCCATCGGCGGTGTAATTGCGTTGGTGGAGGAGGTCGTCGCGAATGGCGCAATGGTGGGCTTGACGACATAACGAGCAAGTGGTTGGTTGTGCCGATGGATCAGAGAGAAATTCTATCAGCGGGGCGATCCAGTGGTCCTTGCGCTGTTTGGAAGGTATGGAGCGAAGGTAGATGGAAGGAACAGCGAGCTGGGATACGGAGCCGCGGGCATTGTCGTCGGGCAACGGAGCGCGCGAGCGGGCGTCGGCTCAGTCAGGCAATACTGTAGGCGGCGTGGCTACCTTAACGAAAGTTATTTTGAAATTGAATTGAATATGCTTTATTTGCATGAACATACAATTTATGGGATATTTAAGGCAAAAGTTGCACACAGCAACTTGACGGCCCTTGAAATCCAGTCTGAGGGCAGCAGCGGCAGGCACAGGCACGGATTCAGACCGGCAACAGAAGCCATACATTACAATACGGCACAATGTCGGTTCCAACATTGTGCCGTGTGGCGTGTGGCAGCATAACATAAAATTTCAATATAAGAGAAACACTACGAAAGATCAAGCAATCCGCAGTTTACAGATAAGAAAAAAACAGCAAATTGCAAAATTTGCAATTGCAAAAAACAGCGTGAAGCAGAAAATTCAGTCATGATCACATTTCGCTGAAAAAACTCATAGACATGCGAAACAGGACGAGAAGTGACATCGACATCACTGCGCATGAGTGTGTTTAACAGGCGCGGTAAGCGATGACGTAGCATTTGAACAGACGAGTTGGTTCGAAGATGTCGCACGTGCCATTGTTCGGGTGATTGTGGGCTGTATTCTCTTCTGTTCCTAACTAATTGCGTTAGGGACGTACTGTATGACTGATTTTGTTTCTCGTTCTCACGATAGGCTAAAGATAGCTTTAAGTCTAACAGAGAGTATCGCGTGAGTAATTTCAGAGAGTTGAAGTATGAGCATTGCTGGAGCATTGCAGATAATACTAATTACCTTCTGTTTTGAAGCACGAATAATCTATTTAAGTTGGCAGCAGATATAGTACCCACACCAGACAACAGTAGCATATGTGACTCAGGAAGAGAGGACTGTATAAGAGAAGTTTGACTTTGCGTGGCAGTGGTTTTACACTCAACAGTATTCCAGCAACTTGCGAAAGTTTTCCTGCAAGAAAGTCTATGTGATCATTCCATGTTACGTGGCTATCAAAAACACACGTAATGTTTTCGCAGAGTTGACAAGCTCAATTCTTGAAGTACCTATTAAAACATTTCTCTCTAAGTTGACACGTTTATTCTTAGCTTGAAATAAAATAGCTTTGCTTTTGTCAGTGTTAATTTTTAAGCCAGTGTCCTGTTACCATATGTGCATTTTAGCAAGGACAGAATTAGCAGTCGAAATGAGGTTTGCATTATTGTTTGACCAAACACGCATGGTAGTATGATCTGCGTAAATGATATTTCGGTTTGCTATCCGGCATTCAATCCCGTGACCGGGATGCGGTCCCGTGACGTCGTGCTTAGCAGCCTAACACCATAGCCACTAAGCAACCAGGGCGGGTAATTATTTCATGTAGTCAACATTAATACTGTCACCAAATAATAAGCTAACACCACCACCGCGAGAGGTGGCCCTGAATTGATTGGAACATTGATAATCAGGCAAATGCCAAACAAGTGAACTATGATTGCGGATGAGTCCAGCCCAGAAGATATGTTTGCGAGATAGGTATAAGCAAACTCATATGAAGGTAGGTTTACGAAGGGGAAACCTCGTTCACTTTTTTTTTAAACAATGCCATCTCAGCATGTATATCCGGTGCAAGAATACTAAGACAGGTGTTAGGAATTTGTTCACTTTCGATTATTTTCGGGTTCTCACTAGAAATTCCGCGCAAAGTATGTGAGTAATGTCAGTCAAAGCGTTTTTCGTAAATCTTACATGCCTGTAAACTCGCTTGAATTATCTGCGATAGACGGGTTTTGCTGATACGTATAGGTAGTACAATATATAATTATTTGTAAATGGTTCTAACCTCGTAGTTCCGGAATCTCACGTACGCAAGTGATTATGAACATGACTAGGTATACGAGACACTTCGACGACATCGAACAGCACTTGAAATGAGTACGAGGCAAGAAAAAATGGCAAAACTGGTCGCTTCTCTTACCCGAAAGCCCACGAAATACGTACGCGCGGGGCTACATCTATCTAGTGCTACAAAAAAAAAATGGTTTTAAACCCTGAGGCGGTGGGGCTCATAATGGCATAATGCACACATAGGCGGACTGCAGAATGCGAAATGCGTAAATAATCGTGATGCCAATGCAGGAGCAGCGTGAACATTTTTATATAACTTGTTTTCCGTGTTTTCTTCTTCGTCCTCAGTCTGGTTCTCTTGCGGGGTCGGCTCATGTAGACCTGAGTCTCCATTTTTCTCGACTGTCGGCTAAGAGAAGATCGAGAGGGTAAACAAAGTACCGTTGCATAGTGGCAATAGCCCTAGGTTTAAACAAACAAAACTAAAAAGACGTGTTCAGCAGCCCCTGGTCAATGAGAGCGCTAAGCACCCCTACTGTAATGGACTGCTGCTCCTTTGGTAACGCTATGTGTGCTATGATAGATGATAACTGCCATCTTGAGTGAGCTGCATGAAAACTCATTCGCCTTCGGAAAGCCAGTTTGTGCCCTTTTCTTTATTCGCAATTGGAGCCTAATTGAACTCTGATTCATCCAAGTGAGATGGTGCATGTGTACTAAATTAGACAATGCGCAATATGAAGATTCTGGGCTATTGATGAGCTGTGATTTGACATTCATGTAGTGTCAGTGCCTACTCGAAGGCAGTGGTGGAGAGCATCATAGGTCGTCAAGCGACTCCTTTCAGGATTTTCTGAACAGGGCCACAGAGCACTGACAAGTAGGTTATACAAAGGCGGTCAGCACCCCTCTACCTCTACATTATGACAGAGTGAACGAGTGAGCGAACGAACTTTATTCGGTCCAGATCAGACGCAGGGGAGACCCCGTGCCACCCGGCTAGTCCCAGGTCGGTACTAACAAGCCGAGCTTGACGGTGTGATCGCGGGCGCTCTAGACAGCCATGGTTTGGTCGTTGGGTTACACCATGAAAGTGGTCACGTGGCGCAGCCGAGAAGGTGCGCTACCGAAGACTTCGTTACTATCTTGTCACTGCCCTACAGAAATCTCGAATAATATGATTTCTGCTTGGGGAGCTTGACAGAGCGACGCCGCGCTGAGGTGCCACGTCGTCATGACGTGGCGCAGATCTCGTTGCAGGGAAAGTATGTGACGCTGCCGCCAACGTTGCCAATCGCCTCACATTTCTCCTCTCTTACGGGGTGGAGGGGCACCGTACTGTCAAGGCATGTTTATCAATGTGGTTATATGTTCCTGCGTGAGTTTGAGCATCAGAAGACGGGGATTTCGTTGCAGCAGCTTCATGGTGTTGCAGTTTCTCTATAAAATGTCTCAAACCACAGGTACTGATTGTATCTGAAGCGCTGCGCCAGAGATATATGCTCTGCAGTGCAACGCGTCAAGAATGAAAGCCGCAACTTCTTGAGCCTGTCATGTTCAAGTGGCTAACAAATGTTCGTTATGAATGAGATATTCTTGCGAGGCGCCTAGCGATTGGCGTTACAGCTTACGGGCACGTTAAGCTCTAGGCTACCATATTTGTTGTTGGGCTACAAGGAGCGTACATGATCACTTGGCAGTCGCACTTTGGTTCGTCATTTTGCACGCTAACTTTGTCTGTAGAAGAATTTGGCGCGAAAAGTCGCAGATGTCAGGAACTGTGTTTGCAGAAGCAGGCTTTAAGAAAATAAACACCTGCGCGCAAGCAGGCTCGACGGCATCAACATCCAATGTAGTCACCACCTCGGCCAGGCAATGACCGAGCTCAAGGACAGTAGGACTAAAACGAAGTGAAGACGCAGAAGTACAGTTGTTGCCGTTGTTGCCTATCGAGCATGTGGCTCATACCGAAGTACAGTTCCAAAAAAACTATTGTTCCAATTCTTTCTCTGTGATGTTTATCGCTCCGCCTCCTACTACCCTTCGTCTTCCTACGCGGAAGATGTCATTTTCTGTTCTCTTGGCGACGCAACCCACCGCTCAGAAGCCGTGCATATTCTTGGTGCATGCTGGCTCGTATTCACACTGTGCACTTGACTTCACAGAACTACAAGAAGCGATGAGGCATGAAGGAATTAGGGAAACAGCTTGCAAACAGTGCAAAAAAGGAAAGGAAATAAATGTTCATACTTACGAAAACACAACTGTCCAATAAATAAAACCAAACAGGAGAAACAGCGATGCTTCGAATGTAAAAAAAAAAGTGACACTCTAACGGCATCAAGAATGGCAAAACTCCGAAGCGCGTCACACGTGGGGAGATTTGCTGTCTCGCGTCCTTGCTTTTTCTCGCGACTTGTGTATGTAGCATTGTTATTTAAATGGGAACGCGAGAACGGCCGGAGATTGTAAGAGCGTTTATGTCTCGGATTTGCTGCTGCCTGCAACCCACTCTCGTATTCAAGAGCGTTTCTTTTCACGCGTCACGCACACCAAGTGCAGCTTTTACGTTGAGGACGCTTACTCTATCCTTCGCAACTGCCCTTATTTTCCTTGCCAAGATTTTCGCAGCCTAACCACACATATTCTAAACCATGCACCATCAGCACATCCCAGCTCCCCGAAGGAACCGCCACAGAGTCACGCATGCGAGTAGTTCGTGCGCCTCGTAAAGATTACTATTCGTCCTTATTAACCCCTCGTCAGCACCCCCGAGTTTTCTAAACTGATTTCTTTTGATAGAAAGATCCTAAGAAGTAAATGTACGACTTGAAGATGCCACACACGCCAGCCAGGAGGTAAAGTTAAGGGGAAAGAAAGTGTGGGACGAGGAACTCGCACGGTGAATCCGCGAAGCACCTGGGAATGCGTGAGGGAGGAGTACCCGCTCTGTTTGGTTGTGGCGTTTTCTAACGTGATTACTCACATCGTCGCCAGCCTTAACAAGGTTATGAGCCACACTCGCTTCAGGCACGGTGTACCGCCCTTCTCCACGCTAAGTTTTAAGTATCTCTTTCTACCGCATCGTACGTTTTGCTCGGCAGTGCCTTTGCTAGGTTATACATCGCGCACAATAAAAAAAACACCACAAAGATCTAACGAAACTTGAAAACCTACATAACGCGAAACTTGTGTGATTTAGCGAGGGTTGCAGGTAGCAGCAGCAGCGGATGACGCGCACGGCTTCGTTTCTTGCAGCTGTTAGCAATCTGTATTAAAGGAACGAAGGCGACGTATGATACTTCGTTGAGAGAATAATGCTGATGAGAGGCGCACGGGCACAAAGAAGTACGACGTACATCTAAATGTATGTTGGGCTTCGATAACTCTTGTACCACAGTGACCACAATATCAATTCTGTGGGATTGGCAAATAATGCAGTTCACCTTTTTTAGGGCCGCATAACCAGCTAAATACACCAAGCGATCCAAGTTGCTTATTCAGCGAGACATTTTCTTCAGGTCTTCAAAGCGTATTGTGGGGGGTGAGGCAAAGAAAGCACACGCCAGTTCTCAAACACACAGTTGCGCGCTCGCAGTGGCCGAAACGTTTGGTGCTTGCATACATTCAGAAGCAGGTGACGTTCGCACTTACAGCGGAACTGTTCTGAAAGAGCAACAAAACTAAAGAAGAAAAAATCGGTAGAACCAATCGCCCGACGATTGTCGACGGTAATGAGTTTAGTATCCATTCGAAATAGCGAAAGAACATATTCCCACCGTCGAAACGAATAATGTATGAGGCGTGTACTGCAGCGGGCATTCTCTTTCGCGCTTCACTAAGAACACTCGGCGCCATCTAGCGGCCTGCCGCGAAGCATAGGCGTGGCCTCCGAAATGCATGGCGCACCGATGCGTGCGAATGCTCAGTAACGTGTCATGTGGCGATTGGGCTCCTTTCTCGGGTTTCAGTGATCATGATGATGATTATGATGTGGATGATGACTTAGTCTCATCATTGAAACCCGAGAAAGGAGCCCGAGGTGGCGCAGCGTGTCTTCCTGGACACCCTGGCCTGAGCAGTCCACCCGTGGCCTCTGAGATGAGAAGCGTGGCGTGCCAGTGCGTACGAACGCTGAGAATTGGTCCTTCGCTTGCCGAACGGCCAGTGACACATACTCAGTGTCTCAAGCTCTCCAGAGCGACCCATACCCAATGCTTTCATGGCGCAGCTCGTTGTAGCGTTGGCGTGAAAGACCTTCATTATAAAGTGGTACTTACCCGGTGCGTTTGTGGCGCAGTCTAGTAAAGCGTCGGGTTGCTGTCCTCGTTGAGCTCTTGTGACGTGGTTTCGATTGCCCCCCGCATCTGAGAAATCTAAGGGATATCTTATTCATAGCAGAGCGGAATGCTCCCAGTGCCACATACCTAGTTACTCAAGCTGGCGTCCAAGATGTTCATTAAAGAGCGACACGTACCTGATGGCACATACCCCATTGCCCAAGTTCGCATCAAAAAGGTTCACTGATGATCAGCACTGACCAAGTGTCACATACCCGGTGCTGCAAGTTTCATGGAACAGCGGTACCTAGGCAGTTCCGCTTCTACTATGACCCATATTACGTGAAAGAAGCTCGCTGAAGAGTGGTATGTGTGTGCACACTGCCACATATTCAGGGACCAACGTGAGCTCGACCACTGGTTTCGAACCCTGTTCTCTCATCACAGCAGGCCAATGTGCTATCCGTTCTAGCATGGACTACGTAGGGACCCAATTAGGCAGGAAAATGGTTACAGACAGACAGACAGACAGACAGACAGACAGACAGACAGACAGACAGACAGACAGACAGACAGACAGACAGCCAGACAGACAGACAGACAGACAGCCAGACAGCCAGACAGCCAGACAGACAGCCAGACAGCCAGACAGACAGCCAGACAGCCAGACAGACAGACAGACAGACAGACAGACAGACAGACAGACAGACAGACAGATAGATAGATAGATAGATAGATAGATAGATAGATAGATAGATAGATAGATAGATAGATAGATAGATAGATAGACAGACAGACAGACAGATAGATAGATAGATAGATAGATAGATAGAACCCGGAATGTGTGTGAAAAACCCTAGTACTCCTAACGCATTAAAATTTTGAGCTCTTGAAAGTGCTATTTTGGGGATGGTTACATACGTGATATTATTTTATGTCCACTGCAGGATGAAGCCTTTTGCCTGCGATCTCCAAATACCCCTGACCTGCGCCAACCGATTCCAACTAGCACCTACGAATTTCTTATAATTTCTTCAGCCCATCTAGTCTTCTGCCATCCTTGACTGCGTTTTCCTTCTCTTGGCATCCATTATGTAACCCTATAATAGTCCACCGGTTATCTAACCTACGCATTACAGGACCTGCCCAGCTCCATTTCATTCCTTTAATGTCAATTAGAATATCCGCTATCCCGGTTTGCTCTCTGATCCACACACCTGTTCCTGTCTCTTAAGGTTACGCCTAACATTCTTCGTTCGATTGCTCTGTGCGTGGTCCTTAACTTGTTTTCAAGCTTCTTTGTCAGTCTCCATGTTTCTGCCCCATATGTAAGCACCCGTAGAATATATTGACTGTACACCTTTCCTTTTAATGATAATGGTAAGCTTTCACTCTGGATCTGACAATGTCTCCCAAATGAGCTCCAACCCATTTTTATTCTGTAAATTTCCTTCTCATGATCACAGTCCCCTGTCAGTAATTGACCAAGGTAAACGTACTCCTTCACAGACTCTAGAAGCTGACTGGTGATCCTGAATTCTTCTTCCCTTGCCCGGCTATTGATCATTATCTTTGTCTTCTGTATATTAAGCTTCCAACCCACTCTTATACCCTCTCTGTTAAGGTCGTCAGTCATTTGTTGTAACCCGTCGGCAGTGTTGCTGAACAGGACAATGTCATCTGCAAATCTAAGGTTGCTGAGATATTCGCCGTTGATCCTTACTCCTAAGCCTCCGCAGTTTAATAGCTTGAATACTTCTTGCACGCAGTGAATGGCATTGGAGAGAATGTGTCTCCTTCTGTGACACCTTTCTTTGCAGGTATCTTCCTACTTTTCTTGTGGAGAATTAAGGTGGCTGTGGAATCTGTACATACTTTCCTAGATATTTACGTAAGTGGTGCAGATACGTTCCAAGATATTTACGTAAGCGTCCTGTTCTCCTTCCTTACGTAATGCCTCTATGACTGCTGATATATCGATTGAATCAAATGCCTTTTCTTAATCTTTCAAAGCCATATAAAGAGGCTGATTGTACTCACCGGATTTCTCGATTACATCATTGATGACATGAATGATATCCATTGCAGAGTATCTCTTCCTGAAACCTGCCTGTTCCATTGGTTGACTAGAGTCCAGTGTTGGCAATCTATTGGCAATTATCTTGGTGAGTATTTTATATAATATTGCGAGTAAGCTAATGGGCCTGTAATATTTCAATTCTTTAACGTCTCCTTTATTGTGGATTAGTATAATGTTGGCATTCATCCAGTTCTCTGGGACCCTTGAAATCGATAGGCAGTACGTATAAAGGGCCGCTAGTTTTTCAAGCGTTATATCGCCACCATCTTTGATTAAATCGACTGATAGTCCATCTTCTCCTGCCGCTTTTCTGCGTTTCATAGCTTGGAAGGCCCTTCTAACTCCATCGCTAGTTATAGGAGGAGCCTCTCTAACCTTGGGAGAAGGAAGACGAAGTGATTCTCGTAGAGACCACTATTCCTTCGCGCTGCAGTATTTTCGGCTTTTTCCCGTGTTTTACTGGGAGACGCCGCTCTCATTGCCACGGCAATGGAAGTGGAGTCGGCAGAATGCCGACGCGACGTGACTGCTTCGTCAGGTACAGGCCCGAGGAAGAGAAATTGCCCACCGAGTCAAGCTGACAGCGAGGACACTGCGCTGTACTCCTACTCAAGCGATGACGCCTCAGATGACGAAGGCTTCGAAAGAGTGGTACACCGGAAGGCCAAGAGAAGAAACATCAGCGGACGGTCTTCGTCAAGTAAGTCTACCGTCATTCCACAGCGCAGGCCATCGGCGCACACAATTCTTTTTGTGCCGGACGCACCCACCGACAACCTCAATCGCCTTAATCGACAAGCGATTTCCGTTTCTCTGGAGGCTCTTGTCCCAGGAGAAATCAAAGATATAAGAATTAATACTCGAAAGAACATCCTGGCTATTGACGTCCACAACCGAAGCGCAATCAATGCTTTGATGGTAGTCAAGCTCCTGGGCAACATTAATGTCCACTACCTCATTCCGCAAGACAACGAAACAACGGCCGGTGTTGTTTATGACATTGACACATCCATTAACGACAGCGACCTGCCAATTTTAATCAAACCTGCGACAGATGGTGTTGCCTTACTACAAGCTCGGCGCCTTGGCAAGTCGACCTGTGTAAGGCTCGTGTTTAAAGGTGACTGCCTACCATCACATGTAAAGGTCGGCCACTTTCGTCATGTGGTACGACCTTTTGTACCAAAACCACTTCAGTGCAGAAGGTGTCAAAGAATTGGACATGTGAGTGCTGTCTGCCGAAATACAACGATATGCCCACGATGTTCCGAACATCACGACACCGACACTTGCCGTGCAACAGAGCTCAAGTGCCCAAATTGTCAAGGATCGCACGCTGCGTCCTCAAAAGACTCTCCACGCCTAAAGAAAGAGCAGAAAATCTTGAGGAAAATGGCCAGAGACGGATCGTCACACAGAGATGCTTCTGAAGCGATAAGGCGACATCGCTCCCGGAAACGAAAGTCCATGAAACCCTCTTCCGGTTCAAGGGAAATGTCTCGTCCGGCAACGCCACCTGCTGTTCCATCTGTCTCGAGTAAGAGCACGAATGTCAACGAAAGAAGTGGCCATGCTTCATCAAGTGATGCGTGGCCGGCACTGCCGAGAACATGCCACGCGCCAGAACCACAACAAATGACTCGCCATTTACAGTCAAATGTCACTACAGTTGACCAAATGCAAGACAAGGACTCACAAGTGATTGCCATGCTCAAATCGCTCACGAATGTCATGCGTCTGCTACTGACGAACATGGACACTCCAGCTGCTCGTAGCGCACTGCAAGTATTGGACGCGCTGACTCCAGTACTTGAAAGCATCGCATAGCACCATGGCCCGCCCCTCGCTGCCCTTCCACAAGGAAGTCAAGAAAGCATCTTTACTGCAGTGGAATGCCCGTGGTCTCAAATCAAGAATTTCAGATTTTAGACATTTTGTCTTCGAAAACCGTTTTCCCATCCTTGTAATTTGCGAACCGAACGTGCCGAATGTTATACGTATTTCTGGCTATGAGGCATTCATGTCCTCTACCTGTGGTGATGTGAGCAAGGTAATTGTATATATTAGAAGTGATCTGACTTACGTGTTGCACCCAGTTCCGCCTCATGACGACAACCAGTACGTTTGTTTAATCGTGAAATCGAATAAGCTTACGTTCACACTCGTTGCTGTGTACATTGCTCCTTCAAGTGGCTTCGACTCTAAACGACTACACGACGTGCTATCAGCGACACCCGGCCCTACGATTCTCACAGGAGATTTTAATGCTCACCATCCGCTTTGGGGGAGCCTGAAGATGGACTCCAGGGGAAGGCGAATAGCATCCTTTGCCACACAGCACGACCTTTACTGCCTCAACGATGGTAGTCCGACATATTTACGCGGGCCTACCTACAGCAGCTGCCTAGACTTGACCCTGGTTTCTCGGCTTTTTGAAAGAAACGTGCAATGGTTTACAGACATTGAAACACATGGAAGCGACCATATTCCGACGTACCCGAAGATCAAGGGACTATCAAAATACTCCTCCATGACGCTCCGGCGAATTGACTGGTCGGCGTTTCGGTCGCACATGGAGGGAGTATGTCAGCAAGGGAACCCTTCAAGTCCGGAACACGAAATTCAAAAAGCCATGCAAGAGGCTACGCGTAGTTTCCAGCCTTTCCCGAAATATGCAGAATTTGAAGCAGAACTGCAGCGACTACGAGCAATTCGCCGGCGGGCTGAACGAAGATACAGGAGAACTAAATCCATCCATGATCTCCGAGAGGCAAGGCGGATGCAAAAGAAGATTCAACGTCGCATCGATGCACTACAATCTCAAAGATGGAAACGTTTCTGTGAGTCCTTGGATCCACGTCAGCGATTATCTCAAATATGGAGAACCGTGCGTGGGCTTCGCGTATCACCACAACAGCGTGTCCCTTTCAAAGCCCTCGCTTTGCACCAAGGTCGCAGCGAAATTGACATTGCTGAAGAATTTTGCTCAAGACTTTCCAGCTTGCAGTTCCAACGCGCAATTACACCATGTGCTACTCCTGTGCCACGGGATTCCCGCATGGATGTAATTTTTTCGCTGGAGGAGCTTGAAGCGGCACTGGCGACTTGCAGGCGCTCTTCGTCACCTGGCCCGGACGGGGTTACCTATGCGGCGCTCGCCAATCTTGGGCAGACAGCACGACTCATGCTACTAAACCATTACAACGAGTCTTGGCGCAACGGTTTGGTTCCACGTGACTGGAAATGCAGCCGCTTGGTTCCACTTCTCAAACCTGGCAAATCACCGTTAAACTTGTCATCATACCGCCCCATCGCTCTGGCCAGCTGCATAGGGAAAATAATGGAACGAATGATTTTGACTCGCCTGGAATGGTACCTAGAAAGTTACAACGTGTACCCAGATGCTATGGCTGGCTTCCGGCGTGGGCGCTCATCCATAGATAATGTCATCGATTTGGTTACATTCGTTCAGCATCAAAAACGCCGGAAACGACTCACTGCTGCATTATTCCTAGACATAAAAGGCGCCTATGACAATATAGCACATTATGCCATTATAGAGGCTCTTACTGAAGCCGGCATCGGTGGCCGCACTTTTCAGTGGCTGTGAAGTTATCTGACCGACAGGCATTTCTTCGTGATGACCGAGGATGGCGCCACGACTCAACACCAAACGTGCCGTGGAGTACCACAAGGCGGAGTGTTAAGCCCGACGCTTTTCAACCTAGTGCTCGTTGGCCTAGTCCGATCCTTGCCCAACACAGTTCAGGTATCAATATATGCCGACGATATCTGCATTTGGGCGTCTGCCGTAACACGGCTGCAGGTACGAGCACGGCTGCAAAAGGCAGCTACGATAACATCTCTGTACTTGCGAAAACAGAACTTAGAGCTGTCTTCAGAGAAATGCTGCCTTGGTACATTCACTCGGAAGGAAATGAAGCGTTACAGTGTAAAGGTCAATGGGCAAGCAGTAGCAAATGCACGAAAACACCGCTTTTTAGGGGTAATTATTGACCGAGACCTATCATGGAGCCCGCATGTTTCATACCTGAAGAAGAGATTATTGACAATAATACATCTCCTCAAATTTCTCGGCGGAAAGTCATGGGGCACTTCAGTGCGGTCAATGCTGCAGCTGTATAACGCCTTGTTCCTCGGATTCGCAAGATACAGCCTCCCTGTGATTGGCAACACCTGCAAAACAAACCTGCGTGTATTCCAGGGACTACAAGCTAAGGCCCTAAGGACGTGTCTCGGTCTTCCGAGGTGTGCGTCTACAGCGGCAACGATCGTCACAGCTCGAGATCACCCAATATCAACGTACTTGGCAACCGACGCTCTCAGAGCGCATATTCGGCACGTTGCCCGTTTACCTTCTCACCATCTTGCCGCTCTACCCACAGAAAGGCCACACACAACTTTCAGTCGTTTAATTGATGCCAATCGCCCCTCATTGCCATCGAACTACATGCCTGCAGCAAGACCATCCTTACCCTTATGGTGCCTGCACAGACCTGACATACGCCTCACCATCCCAGGAATCATGAAGAAAGCCAACATGTCCTCGTTTGCCCTTAAGCAGGCCACGTTAGAACATTTACATGAGGTGCATAGTGGCCGCGTACACGTTTACATCGACGGTTCAGTTACATCTGCAAGCGCAGCTGCCGCTGTGCTGATACCAAGAAGATCCGTCAAGATACAGCTAAAGACGTCACATGTATCATCAACGACAGCTGCTGAACTCGTAGCCCTGTGTGCGGCTCTTCATTTTATTAAGGAGGAACCATCCCAGGCATGGTCAATCTTCTGTGATTCCAAGGCAGCCCTACAGAGTGTACTCTCAGCACTGCGCCATGGATCACATGAGCAGCTCGCCGCAGAGATCAGAGAAGTCCACCATCGACTAGTTGACGAAGGACACGATATAATTTATCAGTGGTTGCCTAGTCACTGTGGCATACATGGCAATGATCGAGCAGACGCAGCTGCCCGATCTGCCCATGACGGCGTCAACTGCGTTGCAATTGCTCTTTCGAGAGCCGACGCAGCGAAAAAACTTGCCACACTTGCGCGTGACCTGACATTAGCCCAGTGGAATTCATCGGATTTCACAAGTGCACGCCTCCATACTCTGGACCCTAATTTACGGCTCCATATTCCGTCCGAGCTTCCACGACGTGACTGCACCCTTCTTATCCGTCTATGGCTTGGAGTAGCATTTTCAAACGCCTACTCTTTCCTTATCGGAATGGCCAACAGCCCACTGTGTGACTTCTGCGGGTGCAAAGAAACGATCGAGCATCTTCTTTGTCAGTGCTCTCGTTTTAACCTACAAAGAACTGTCCTCTCAGCCACCTTAGACAAACTGGACAAGCGCCCAATGACAGAAGACAAGATCCTTGGAACCTGGCCTACGCGAACATCAGCGCGATCCGCTATGAAGGCGCTGCTGCGATACTTGAAAGACACGGGACTTTCTGACAAATTGTGACAGTACACTGTGTGGCGCAGGACTGTACGGTGACACTGCGTAAGACTAGGAATGCCTTTGCGGGTTGCGTGACAGTGCCCACAGAAATAGTTCGTGTGTACGTGCGTGTGTGTGCTTAGGTTTTTTTTCCTTTTTTTTTATCCTTCTTTCTTTCTCACCTATTGCATCCCCTTTCCCTTCCCCCAGAACAGGGTAGCCAACCGGAGATCATCTCTGGTTAACCTCCCTGTCTTTCCTTTGCCTTTCTCTCTCTCTCTCTCTCTAACCTGTTCATTGCTACTTTGAATGGAGGTATCGCGGCTGCATTGGGTAATGTACAGGTGAGTATAGAAGTCTTCCGCTGCTTTTACTATATTTTCGAGATTGCTGATGACATTACCCTGTCTATCTTTCAGTGCATATATCTTGGTTTGTCCGATGCCTAGTTTCCTTCGCACTGTTTTGAGGCTGCGTCCATTTTTTACAGATTCTTCAGTCTTTCTCACGTTATAATTTCGAATATCCCTTATTTTCTCCTTGTTGATTAGTTCCGACAGTTCCGCGAATTCTATCTGGTCTCTTCAGTTAGATGTTTTCATTCTTTTTGGTTTCTTTATTAGGTCCTTTGTTACTTGGGAGAGCTTACCGACTGGTTGCCTTGGGGTCTCACCTACCACTTCATTTGCTGCCTCTGAAACCAGCCTAGTTATGGGTTCATTCATTTCACCTATGTCATCTTCGTTTCTCTGTTCTCAGGCTGCAAATTTGTTTGAAAGTGCCAGCCTGAATTTATCTGCGTTTACCCTTACTGCGTCTAGGTCGGCCTATTTCTTCTTGACCAATTTTATCCTTTCTCTCTTCAAATTGAGATGAATCCTAGCCATCACTCACCTATTATTACTGCATTTTACCCTATATACTTTCCTGATATTCACCCTACACGGGCGTATCATTCTTAAAAAGCAGCATCAACATTTCCACTCGTAACACTCGACACAAATATTCACGTTTAACCCTCTGTCATTCTTTACATTACACCGAGTGAACATTTGCAACCAATCGCATTAAACCGCCACAGCATATTTCATCCAGGCGGGATCATGAACACAAAGTACAACCCATATTTGCTCGTACACTAAAGTACCAATGGTAACCTCTAGTGCCATCCATGACGAATGGAACACGTTACCAGAAAGCATTGTCACTTTCACTGATGCAGCTTATTTTCAAAGGGAACTTGTGGAGCATCTCCATGAATAACCGCTATTTTTTGTGCATGTGTCGCTTAGAATTACTTAATGTTTCTTTTTTGCTCGTGCACATTTAAATGTGTCACTCAATCTTTAAATTATACTACAGTGCTTACCCATTCCGAGATTTATTTTTGTGTTCCTGTTATTTGTGCGCTTTTAAAATTGTGTAATAATTCTCTCGTTGCGCCTGATTTAAATATGAATAGTATTCTGATAGTTTCCTTAAATTCCTTTATACAACGGGGTTTTCCTTTTACCCAACTTATATCTTTCTTTTTCTTCTTGTTTGTTCAGGTGTTTCTATATTTGACACAATCATGTTCCATTGCACCCTCCCCCCCCCCCCCCCCCCGTGCTATGTGCTTGAGGGAGTTTGGGGATTTAAATAAATAACTAAATATACCGCTAGTTCTTAAAGCATGAGACACAAACTATTATGTAAACATCAAATAGGTGATTGCCGAAGTGGGACGCGTAACTGTGCGGCTAACAGTCTGAAACTCCTCGTCATTATGGATAAAACTGATTAGAACAAACCACGAGTGTATAGAAAATCCCAGATATAACCCACCGAGCTTTAAGAAATACACTGATTATTCTACGCAAATCCCATGATGTGCACGTTGTCTAAGATCTTTCGAAGAAACGGGCACTATCCTTTAGTGACTGACATTCAATTATCATATATAAACAATTAGCTAACTTTTTATTTTTTCTTCGACTGTCAAGATGTTAAGTACTAGAAAAGGACAAGAAATCTGAAAGTTTCAGCAACGTACAAATCGCGTGCTTACTTTTTTTTTTCCCTACCCGCCGTGGTTACTCAGTGGCTATGGTGTTGGGTTGCTGAGCACGAGGTCGCGGGATCGAATCCTGGCTACGGCGGCCGCATTTCGATGGGGGCGAAATGCGAGAACACCCGTGTTCTTAGATTTAGGTGCACGTTAAAGAACCCCAGGTGGCCAAAATTTCCGGAGTCCTCCACTACGGCGTGCCTCATGATCAGAAAGTTGTTTTGGCATGTAAAACCCCTAATTAATAATTAATTAAAATACTTTTTCCGGCTATTAGCGAAAGCGTGCAAAACTTAAAAGCATACCGTGGGGGAGCAACAGAAAAGCAGCGCCGTCAAACAGTCTCAGTGGGAAAGCAAGCTGTTCAACTGTTACTTGGCCGATCGAGAGGCGGCAATACCACCAGGCGCTTTTTTTTTTTCGATGACGTAAGAACAGCTCCCAGCGACTATTGCGCATCGAGATCGAAGAACTGAGCTGCGCTAAACGGCAAGCCTGAGATGAAGAGCTTGATTTTTCACTGAGTCCCATTCATGGCGCTTCAATTCCGTGCGCAAGGATGCGAAGCGAAATGGTACGTTTCACATTTCGCTGGCATTCTCTATTTTACCGGAAATGCAAACACGCGACGTTTAATTTGATTGAGACACCTCATTATTACGTCCCTTACGATTCTCAACAACCACATAAGTGACATCTTCACCATTATGACCAGGGGCCCTATAACGTAAAACTATTCCAATATATTTCTATTCCAATCTCCTGACGTCAAATTTGCGTAGCCGCCAACGCAAGCATCGGGCGGT